>NW_025954075.1:0-5531 GCF_022497035.1 Daldinia vernicosa | reverse complement strand
ATATATATAATAAAAATAATAAATTTAATAAAATAATATAAAAATTAATAATTTATATTAATTTATATATATAATTTTTAAAATAAAATAATAAAGAAATTATCTTTTTTTATTATATTTTTTTTCTTTTTTTATTAATTCTTTTTTTTTCTTTTTATTAATTCTTTTTTTTTTTTTTTTTTTTTTTTTTTTAAATTATATTCCCGGGCTTTTTTATAATAAAAATATAACCGTTACCTTTTAAATACATATAAAACCCTTAAAATTTATTAAGTTTTTAAAATTTATATAATATTTTTATTTAAAACGTTAAATATATTAATAATAATATTTTTATTATAAAAAAATTTAAAAAACCTTTTAAAAATTTATTATAAAATAAAAATTAAAAATTTAAAAATTATTAATTTTAATTTATATAAAAGCTTTTAAAAATCTACGGAAAAATTAAAAGTTAATAAGTTTTAAAAGCTTTTAAAAGCCTTTAAAAGTCCATGAAAAAACTAAAAATTAATAAGCTTTAAAAGCTTTTAAAAGCCTTTAAAAACCCACGGAAAATTTAAAAGTTAAAAGCCATTAAAAGCCTTTAAAAACCCACGTAAAAATTAAACGTTAAAAAGTTTTAAAAGTTTTTAAAAACCTTTAAAAGCCTTTAAAAACCCATATATAAGTTAAAAGTTAATAACTTTTAAAAGCCCACGTATAAGTTAAAAGTTAATAACTTTTAATAACTTTTAAAAACCCACGTAAAAGTTAAAAAGTAAAAGGCTTTAAAAGCTTTTAAAAGCCTTTAAAAACCCACGTATAAATTAAAGGTTAATAACTTTTAAAAGCCCATGTATAAATTAAAAATTAATAACTTTTAACAACTTTTAAAAGCTTACGTATAAGTTAAAAGTTAATAGTTTTAACCCACGTAAAAGCCTTTAAAAACCCACGTAAAAGTTAAAAGTTAATAATTTTTAAAAGCTTTTAAAAGTCCACGTATAAATTAAAGGTTAAAAGCCTTTAAAAACCCATGTAAAAATTAAAAAGTAAAAGGTTTTAATAATTTTTAAAAACTTTTAAATGCCATTAATAATTTAATAAAAAAAAAGTATAAATATTTTAATTATTAAATTTTTAAAAAGATTTTTACTTTATAATTATTAAGTAATTATAAAGTAATTATAAAGTAATTATAAAATAAATATTTTTTTAAATAAAAATAATATATATTTTATAATTATTAAATATTTATAAAATAATTATAAGGTAATTATAAAATAATTATAAAGTAATTATAAAATAGTTATAAAATAATTATAAAATAATTATAAAGTAATTATTTTTTAATATTTAATCGTAAATTTAATTAATAATTAATTATTTATAAAGTTTATTTAATAATAATTAAACGAAAAATACGTTTAAAAGTTATTAAATATTTTAAATAATAAATTATAATATAAATTTAAAAGTTTATATTTATAACGTTTTAAAAAAGTTAATAATTATTATATATTTTTATTATTTAAATTTAAATTATAAAAACGTAAAAAGATTATATAATAATTATTATATAAATATAAAATTTAAATTAAATATTATAAAAGTTTAAATATTAAATATAAATATTAATATAATTATTATAATTTTTAAACGTATTAAAGCGATTTATTTTTAAGTTACGCATTTATTTTTAACGTTATAATTAAATAAAAAAAGTTGAAAATAATAATAATTAATATATTTATAATAATAATTAATAAATTTATAATAATAATTAAAATGTTTAAAATAATAATTAATATATTTATAATAATAATTAATATATTTATAATAATAATTAAAATGTTTAAAATAATAATTAATATATTTAATGTTAAAATATATAAAGTTAATAAATTAAATGATTAATAATATGTTTTACACCCGTGGTTTATATATAATAAATATATTTATTTAATCTTTTTAATAAATAATATAATAATAAAAAATAAACATATTTTATAATTTACGTTTAATTTTAATAAATTATAAACCCGGAGCTTATAACTTAAATTATATAAACGATTATTTCATTATTTAATAATTTATTTATTTTATTTATTTAAAACGCATTTACTTTAAATTATTACGACTTTTACTGCGTAATTAAATAAAAAACGGTTTTATTTTTTTAAAAATTCCTTTTTTTTAACATTTAAAAAAATAAACTATTAAAAGTAATAACGTTAAAATTATAATAACGGAAAATCTTTAATTTTTTTATATAACCTTTTTATTATTAACTTTAATAAAACCATACATATAAAATCACTTTTAAGTTAAAACATTTAATTAATTAATAATAATATTAAAATTTACTTTATTTTAAATAAACATATATTATAATTATATTAAAGCTTTTAATAACGTTAAAATTAATAACATAAAATTATAAAATATAAAATAAAGTTAATATCATTTTAATAATAAACTTCGGTCGTTATTTATTAATAAAATAAATAATATAACACGATATAACCTTAAAAAAAAACCGTTATAAAAACCATTATTTTTTAAATATTTAAACGAGCGAAACTTTTTATATTTTATTAAAAAACTTAAATAATTATAAAAAAAAAACTTTTTAAAAAACAATTACTTTAAAAATACAAATTATATACTTAATCTTATATTTATTAAATTATATTCATTAAATTTAAGCGAAATATCTTTTATATTTACATTATTAAATTTAAACGTTAATTACTTTAACTTTAAAATTATCACTTTATTTAATTTATTAAAAGAATTTAAAATTACATTAAAAATAATTACTTTTAAAACATTAAATAAAAAATACATTAATTACTTTAAAATCTTAATTTTATTTACAAGCTTTTTAAATTATCACTCGGGAAATTACTTTATAATAAAATAAATTTATAAAATAAAATTTATAAAGTTTATTATACCGTTAAAAATTAACTTTTCATTTATTAATAATAGTTATAAAAATAAAAAAAAGTAATTTAACTTTAAATAATATTATTTAATTAAATTTAATAAATAAATAATTAACGTTTAAAAAAAAAATGTTAAATTACTTAATAATTTAAGGTTACGAAAAAATATTTTTTAAAAAAATAAACGAAATAACTTTAATGGAAAATTAAACTTTTACGTTAATTAAATTACGTAAAAAAATAAAAGTTTAATAAAAAAAGTAAAATAAAGTTTATGGTTACATTAAATACCGTTTAAAAAAAAACCTTAAAAACATAATAATAAATAAATTAATAATAACCGAGATTTAAAAAACTTTAAAAAAAAAGTATAAGTTATAAAATAACGTTATATTTTAAAACTTAACATTTAAATAAAATACCATTTTATTAAACATTAAAAACTTTATAATTACATTATTATTAAAGTTACATTAATTTTAATTTAATTTTAAAGAATTAAATAAAACTTATATAATTAATAAACTACATTTAATTAATAAATTTTTTAACGTTTTAAACTTTAAATATAACACGTTTTTTATTACTTTTTTTTAAAATTATAACATTATTTTAACGTAAAATAATAATAATTAAATCATTAAAATTATAATTATTATAAATGACATTATTAAATTAATATAATAAAAGAAGTAAACGTAAAAAATTAAAAATAAAAACATTAAACACGTTTTTATTAACCATTTTAACAAGTTTAATAATAAACGTAAAAATGACTTTACTTACACTTATTATATAAATGTAAAGCGTTAAATAATAAATTATAATTTAACGAAATGTTTTTAAAAACACTTTAAAAAACGTTTTAAAAACTGGCGCGACGGATTTAAAAACAAGTTTAAAAAGTTTAAAATTAATAAAAACGACGGCGTAATTATTACATTATTTTATTAAAATAACATTAACATAATAATAACACCCATTATTATTATCACGTTTATAACATTTAAAAGATCATTAATTAAGCCATTAATTAACTTTTTAAAATTAAGTATTTTATTAAAAATTTTTTAAAGTCATTTACTTAAAAAATTATAATAAAATATATTTACAACGAAAATATAAAGTAATTTAATTTAAAAGCCGTAAATATAAAATATATTATTAAAACTTATTAATTTTACCGTTATTTTAATATTAAACTTTATTTTTATAAATTTATTAATAAATAATGTTTTAATAATAATAAAACTTATAATAATGTTTAAACTTAAAGTTAATAAATTAATTGTTAAATTAAAAAAAGTTATAATAATTAATAATGGTTATAATTAAATAAACTGTTATAATAAAACTTTATTTATAAATTTACGCTCGTATAAAAGCTTTTACATTTATAACATTAATGGAAAAATTATTACATTTAAATTATAAAATACCATTACTTTTTAAATCATTATTAACGGATAATTTAAAAAGGTTAAAATTATTAACGTAATATATTACTTTAATTTTATTTATAACTTTATTTTAATTTTATAATTTACCCGAAAAAACGTTAAATTTTTATTTTAATAAAATTTAACTTACGATATAAAAAATAAAAAAGTATTTTTAATAATAATTAAAACGAATGGTTTATATATAATCGATTAAAAAATAATAATTTTAATATAATAAATTTTAATATAACGTTTTATTTTTACTTTATTTTTAATTTAACTTTAAAAATATAACATAAAAAATTAAACCATTTAAATGATTAAAATTTTAAAAAATTAATAAACATGTCCACGGGCATTAAACCTTTAAAAAAACACTGTTTTTACGAAATTTATATAAAAAGTAAAATAAACGAAAAGCTTTATATAAACACGTTAAAACGCGGCATTTATAAGTTAAAGTTATTACATTTAAATAAAGTAAATATATTTATAAACATTAAAAACATTAATAATAATAAAAGTTAATTAATTATTACATGTAATTACTTACATATAACGTAAGTTATATTATTAAAAAACTTTAAAAATTAATTATTAACATTTAAAAATTTTTTAAAATAATAAAAAAAACTTAAACGCCGTTATTACATCGTTATTTTAAACATTTTAAATATATATATAAGTAATAAATTTAAATAATATTATCGATAAAAAAGTATAATTATTTAATATATAATTATAAAGTAATTATAATTTAAAAACTTTATTAAAAGTATAATAAATAAGTTAAAAAATAAAATTAAAACGATGTTAATATAAACACGTAATAATGGTATATTTAATAAATATTAACTTATTATTATATAAATAACGGCATATTTAATGAATAAATTACTTTATAATGCTTTAAATAAAACCTTTTACGAGACTTAATACGGCAATCCCCCGGATCTAACCCACCTAATTAGGGTAAGGGTAAGGGTTAGGGTTAGGGTAGGGTTAGGGTTAGGGTTAGGGTAGGGTTAGGGTAGGGTAGGGTTAGGGTAGGGTAGGGTAGGGTTAGGGTTAGGGTTAGGGTAGGGTAGGGTTAGGGTTAGGGTTAGGGTTAGGGTTAGGGTAGGGTTAGGGTTAGGGTTAGGGTTAGGGTAGGGTT
>NW_025954074.1:0-5580 GCF_022497035.1 Daldinia vernicosa | reverse complement strand
TTTATTTTATTATAATAATTATATAATAAAATAAAAAAGTTTAAAAATTAATATTAAATTTATAATATTTCATAAAATATAAATATTTTTTAATTATAAATTTATATTATTTAAATATTTTAATATAATTAAAATAAAGGTTTTAATAAATAAATAAAAATTTTATTTAAAAAATATAATAAAATTAAATATAATAATTATTATATTTAAAATTTATATATTATAATAAAATAAAATTAAAAACGTTAAAAATTATTTTAATATTTTATTACATTAATTTTAATATATTATAATTGGGTTAAATTAACGTTTAAAAATAAAGTAAAATATATAAAATTTATTTTATTTACTTTTAAATAACCTAGTATTTTCTTTAAACTTTTAACTGTTTAAATAAAGTTAATATTTAAAATATAAAATAAAAAGGTTTAAAATTACCCTTTTATATCTTATATTTTTTTTTAATAAATTTATATATAATTAAAAACTTAAAAACTACTTTTATAAAAAAAATTATATAAGGTTTATAAATATATAAATCTTATAATTATAAAATTAAATTGGGTAAATTATAAATATTTTTATAAAAGTAAACATTTTTAAAATCAAAATTATTACCGTTTTTTATATAAAAATAGTAATTTTTATATTATCACAACTTTTAAACCAACTTTTTACACGTATAACAATTTTTAAAAGGATTTTAAAGCTGTAAAATTATTCCTTTTATAATCATTTAATGACTTATTTAATTTAAAACCTTAATTATATATAATTATATTAAGTTATAACTATTTAAAGTTAATGAATTTTAATATAAAAATAATAATTAAACGTTTTTTTTATTATATTAAAAAATTAAAAAATTAACTATTAATAATTTTTATAAAAAATTATATTTAATTATTTAAAATTATAATAATTAAAAAATAAAATATATATTAATATAATTATTAAATTTTTATTATTTTAATCTTTTATTATTAAAAAATAAAATAATAATATAAATTTATAATATTATATAAATATATATATAATTAAAAATAAAATTAATATATATAACATTAATAAAATTATTTTAAATAATAATATATTAATATTTTATAAATATTATTATAATTATAATTAAATTTTAATTAAATTTATATATAAAATATTAAAAAATAAAATTTATTAATAAATTATTTATATATATTATTAAATAAAAATTTTAAAAATAATAATATTTATATATAATTTATATTTATTATTATTTATATAAAAAATTAATTTAATTTTATAATTATATAAATTAATAATATATTAAATACTAGTAAATATATATATAAATATAATAGTAATAAAAATAATAATAATAATAAAAATAATAATAATAATAAAATTAATAATAAATGTAAAAAGTAATAACAATAAAATTAATATATTATTAATATTAAAAAAAGGAATTATTTATAAAAAAATAAAAAGGAATTTTTATTTTTTATATATATAAAATAAATATATAATATTTTTTAATTATATAATAAATATTAAAATATTAAAATATCCATTATTATATAATTAACATTTACTTTATTTTCTTTTTATAATTAAATAATTATAAATTTATTATTTACCTTTTATTTTATTTAACTTTTTAAGTATAAATTAATTTAATTATTTTTTATTAAAATTTTTATAACTTTATTTAAAAATGTTTTTATTATAATATTTATTAAATTATATATATTATAAATTTATTAAATATTATTTATTTTTTAATTTTTATATAATTATTTTAAAATTATTAAATTAATTATTAACCTTTTTTTATTAATACTTTTTATTTATATTAAATATTAATATAACAAAAATTAATATATAAAATTAAAAAGATTTTAAAAAGTAAAAAACGTTTTAAAATAATATTAATAATATAATAAATAATATAATTAATATTAAAATTTTAAATTATTTTATAAATTTTATTAATAAATATATTATAAATAATATATTTATATTTAATAAATAATTAATAAATAATATTAATTATAATTTAACCTTTATTATTTTAATTTATAAATTTAAATCTTTATTATTTAAAAACAATTTATTAATAAAAACATATAAACATTTATTTTAAACATTTAAATTAATATAATTAAATTTATTTATTTAATTTATTATTTATTATTTAATTTTAACATTAAAACTTTTATTTCTTTAAATTTTAATTTAAAATATTAAATTATTATTAAATAATTAAAAATAATTTTAAATTAATAAATAAATAAAAGATATATTTTTTAAACTTTTTACTTTATAAATTTTTTAATTATATTTAAAGATTTTATATTTAATAATTTTAATTTCTTAACTTATTTTTTTTAAATAATAAAAATATTAAGATTTTTATTATAAATAAAAATTCTTTTATTTACATTATTATAAGTTTTTATTAAAAACTTATCCGCATTATTATACATTAAAATACATTTTATTTATTTAACCATTTTTAATTTAACCACGATAATTTCGTTAATTTAACAATGTAATATATATGATTTATATCATTAAACTTGCTTTAATTAAAGCTTTTAAATAATACCGGTCCCGAATTAATGCATGTAATGCTTAAAACGCTATTTGAAAATAAAATCAATTTAACGTGGCGCGTAACCGTAAAAAAGCCTTTAATAAAACCTCTCGTAAAACCTTATTTAATTACATTTATAACATCGATTTTTATATCGTATTTAAATTTATAATATAATATATAAAATTTACATCGTAACTTTCGTTTTAATTAAAGTTTTATAATAATATATATATTAATCCGGTATAAGTTTTAAGTTTAAAATTATTTAAAAATAAATAATTATAATAATCGCTTTTAAAAAAACCACATAATATAATTTTAAAGTAAAAAACTCTTTTACGATTACACGCTACGTTAAATTAACCATAAATTTAAATAACTTTCGAAATAACCCATTTATTTAATTAAAACATATATCATTTAATAACTTTAATTAAAATAATTTTAATAATATAAATTATATATATTATATTATTAAATTAATAAAATTATAATAGTTAAAATAATATAATATAATAAAATAAAGTTTATTATAAAATATATATATATATATATATATATTTTTTATATTAATAATATAAATAATAATGTAATAAAAGTTTTTAATAATGTAAATAAAATAACTTATAAATAATAATATATATTCCATTAAAATCTTTAATCTTTTTATTAAAAACTTTTTAAAAATATATTTTAATTTTTATTTTAATAAATATTTTAATTTTAATAATATAAAAGTTTATAATATTAATATTAAAAATATTATTTATTTAAAAATTAATAAATTTAAAAAGTTTTAAATTTATTATTAATAAATAAAAATTAAAAACTAATAATTTTAAATATAATTTTTATTAATAATATTATAAATAAATTTTAAATTAATAAATATTAAATTTAATAAATTTATATAATAATTTAATAATATATAATAATATTTTTTTAAAATATTTATTTTTTAATTTAATTAATAAACGTATAAAAATTATCTTTTTTATTAATATTTTAAATTAAATATAAATTATAATAATATTTTTTATTATAATTTTTATTTTTTAATAATAAAGTATAAAAATTAAAATTAATATAAAATATTAATTAACTTTTTAAATAATAAATATATATATTATAATAAATTTTTAATTAAAATTATTATAATTTTTAATTATAAATTATAAATTTTTATAAAATATAAAAATATTTTTACTTTTAATTTTATAAATTATTTATAATTTAAAAATGAATTTTATTATTTATATTACCATTTTTTATTATTAAAGGCTTATTTATATTATTATATATTTAAATATATTTTTATCTCGTATTTAATTATAACTTTAATTATTTATATAACACTTTTAATTTAATAATGTAACATATATATTTTATATTATTAAAATTGCTTTAATTGAAATATTTAAATAATATAAACTTTAAATAAATATATACGTTTTCTCGAAAATAATTTAAATATATAATTAATTTAACGTGGCGCGTAATTGTAAAAAAGCCTTTTTTTATCTTAAAAACGTATTATATAATTTTTTTAAAAATAATTACTATAATTATTTATTTTTAAATAACTTTATATTTAAAACTTACATTAAATTAATATTTATATTATTAAAAAGGTTTAAATAAAGTAAAATTTACGATATATATTTTATATATTACACCGTTAAATTTAAAACGATGTATATTAATTAATATTATAAATATACGTTATTAAATGAAGTTTTATAAAAAGCTTAATGAAAAACTCTTTTTTTACGGTCGCGCGTTACGTTAAATTAATTAAATTTTTAAATAGTAATTAAAATATTACATTTATTTATTTATAACTTATATCATTTAAAAGCTTTAATTAAAGTAATTTCGATAATATAAAATATATATATTATATTATTAAATTAATAAAATTATAATAAGTTTTAAAATATTATAATGTAATTAAATAAAGTTTATTATAAATATAAAATATATATATATATATACTTTTTATATTAATATTATAAATAAGCTTTTAATAATAAAACATGGTAAAGTAAATAATAAAACTTAAATTATTTTATTTTAATATATTATTATATTATAAATTTTAAATTATAAAAACTTTTTATTAAATAAAACATTTAACTTTTTTAAATCCGTTATTTTATATAATTTACTTAATATAACTATTTTTTTAATTATTTAAAATTAAAATATTAAAATAAAATTATTTTATTTTTTAATAATAACGTATAAAATGGTAACGTAAAAAAAGTTATTAACATATATAAAATTTTCTTGCGAAATAATTTAATAATTATTAAAATTATATATAAATTTAAATAATTTAATTTTTAACTTTTTAATTAACATTAATTGTTTTTTAACTTAAATATAAAATTTAATATATATATTTTAAAACGTAAATATTTTATTAAATATGTTTAAAATAATAATAACGTTTTTATTAATAATTATAATAATTTTATATAATCTTTTCCAATTATTTTTTTTTATAAATAAATATTTTAATATTAATTAAAAAAGTTTTAAAAAAGGTTTTTTTAATATTTAAGTTATTTTAAATATTAAAAATATTATAAATAAAACGTTATAATTTAATTTTTTTAATTTTTACGATTATTTTTTAAATTATTTATATTTTTTAAATTTATAAACTAATAAATAATAAATTTATATTAATTCTTAAATAAATATTAAAAATTAAAAAAATTAAAATGAAATTATTAAAATTAATTATATTATTACTTACGTTAATAATTAATTAAAAATATAATTTCTTTAAATTAAACTTTAAATTTTATTAATAATAATCTTATATAATTAATAAATAAAACTATAATATTCTTTAACCTTATTAATAAATTAATAAATTTTTATAAATATTTAATAATAAATAGTTTTTATATATATATATATACCTTATTTTTAAATTTAAAATTATTAAAATTTATATTTATATTATAAAAAATAATATTTAAAAATTTTAA
>NW_025954073.1:0-5667 GCF_022497035.1 Daldinia vernicosa | reverse complement strand
AAATTAATATTATAAAATTAATTTTAAACTTTATTAAATAAATGAAAAAATTTATTTTATTTATTAATATTATATATTTAAATATTTTATTTAAATTTTTATAAATATTTTTATTATAAAAAATTATATTTTTTAAATTTTTAAATTAAATAAAATTAAAATTTTTTTTATATTTTTAAATTTTATATTATAAAATATTTTTTTAATATATTATTTTTAATTAAAATATATATTATTAATAAAAATTAATTTTAAAATTAATATTTTTAAATATTAATTAATATTATTTAAATTTATAATAAATAATTTTTTTTAAATATTAATAATTAATTTTTTTAATTTTTTAAAATTAAATTTAAATAATATAAAATTATTAATATAAAAAATTATAATATTTTTAATATTTTTATTAATATATATAACGTTATTAATTATTAAAAGTTAATATTTTAATTTTTTAAATTCTTTTTAAATTTGTTTTTATTAGGTAATTTTAAATTATTTTAATTTATATAAAAGATTTATTAATTTAATAATTTTTAATTTATTAAAATTTAATTTTTTCTTTTATTTAAATAAATATTAAAATATTTTTTTAATATAAATATTTTTTTATATATATATTTTTAATTAAATTTTTATTAAAATATATTATTATAAAATTAATTTATATTATATATTATTTTAATAATATAAATAATATTATTAAAATTTTTTATTAATATTAATAAGTATGTATGTAAAAGAAATAATAATAAAAGTAGTAATAAATATAAAAAGTAATAACGATAAGATTAATATATTATTAATATTTAAAGAGGAAATTATTTACAAAAAAGTAAAAAAGAACCTTTATTTTTTATATACGCGAAATAAATATATAGTATTTTTTAATTATATAATAAGTGTTAAAATATTAAGGTATTTATTATTATATAATTAATATTTATTTTATTTTCTTTTTATAATTAAACGGTTATAAATCTATTATTTATTTCTTATTTTATTTATCTTTTTAAACATAAGTTAATTTAATTTTTTTTTATTAAAGTTTTTATAATATTATTTAAAAAAGTCTTTATTATAATATTTATTAAGTTATATATATTATAAATTTATTAAATATTATTTATCTTTTAATTTTTATATAATTATTTTAAAGTTATTAAGTTAATTATTAATTTTTTTATTAATATTTCTTATTTATATTAAGTATTAATATAAGAAGAAAAAGTTAATATATAAAATTAAAAAAACTTTAAAAAGTAAAAATTATTTTAAAATGGTATTAATAATGTAATGAATAATATAACCGATATTAAAATTTTAAATTATATTATAAATTTTATTAACGAGTATATTATAAATAATATGTTTATATTTAGTAAATGATTAATGGATAATGTTATTTATGATTTAAATTTAATTATTTTAATTAATAAATTTTTTATTATTTAAAATAATAACGTATTTAATTTATAAGTTTAAATTTTTATTATTTATAAATGATTTATTAATAAAAACGTATAAACATAAATTATAAACGTTTAAGTTAATATAATTAAATTTATATATTTAATTATTTATTTATTATTTAATTTTAACATTAAAAACTTTTATTTTCTTAAGTTTTAATTTAAAATATTAAGTTATTATTAAATAATTAAAAATAGTTTTAAATTAGTAAATAAATAAAATATATATTTTTTAAATTTTTTATTTTATAAATTTTTTAATTATATCCAGGAATTTTATATTTAATAATTTAAATTTTTTAATTTATCTTTTTTCAATAATAAATATACCAAAATATTTTTTATAAATAATGATACGTAATTTATTAAAGTTTTTAATTTTTTTATTTAAAATTTTTTAAAAATATATTTTAATTTTTATTTTAACGAACGCCTTATTTTTAATAGTAAGAAAATCTATAATCTTAATATTAAAAATGTTATTTATTTAAAAGTTAGTGAATTTAAAAGGTTTTAAATTTATTATTAATAAATAAAAGTTAAAAGTTAATAATTTTATATATAATTTTTATTAATAATATTATAAATAAATTTTAAATTAATAAATATTAAATTTAATAAATTTATATAATAATTTAATAATATATAATAACGTTTTTTTAAAATATTTATTTTTTAATTTAATTAATAAATATATAAAAATTATTTTTTTTATTAATGTTTTAAATTAAATATAAATTATAATAATATTTTTTATTATAATTTTTATTCTTTAATAACGTAATATAAAAGTTAAGGTTAATATAAAATATTAATTAACTTTTTAAATAATAAATATATATGTTATAATAAATTTTTTATTAAAATTATTATAATTTTAAATTATTAATTATAATTTTTTATAAAATATAAAAATGTTTTTACTTTTAATTTTATAAATTATTTATAATTTAAAGATTATTATATTTTAATATATTATTATATCATATATTTTAAATTATAAAATACTTTTATTAAATAATACGTTTAATTCTTTTAAATTTATTATTTTATATAATTTTTTTAATATAATTATCTTTTTAATTATTTAAAAGTAAAATATTAAAATAAGATTTTTTTATTTTTTAATAATAATATATAAAACGGTAATGTAAAAGAAATTATTAATATATATAAAATTTTTTTTTAAAATAATTTAATAATTATTAAAATTAAATATAAATTTAAATAATTTAATTTTAAATTTTTTAATTAATATTATTATTTCTTTAAATTAAATATAAAATTTAATATATATATTTTAAAACGTAAATATTTTATTAAATATATTTAAAATAATAATAACGTTTTTATTAATACTTATAATAATTTTATATAATTTTTTTTAACTACGTTTTTCTTAATAAATAAATATTTTATTATTAATTAAAAAAATTATTAAAAAAATCTTTTTAATATTTAAATTATTTTAAATATTAAAAATATTATAAATAAAATATTATAACTTAATCTTTTTAATTTTTGCCATTACTTTTTAAATGATAATTGCTATTAATACATCCTCATTTTGTTATTAAAGCTTATTAATACATTTAATACATTTAAATATATTTCATTTATTTTTAATTTTTACTTTATTAACTTATTATATTAATTATTACACACTTTTTAAACTTTTAATTTAAAAATTTAATATATAAGATTTTTATTATTAATTTTACTTTAATAAAAGCTTTTTAATAATATAAATCTTAATTAAATATATGCGTTATTTAAAAAATTATTTAAATATATATATACTTAATTTAATACAAATGCGACCGCGCGAAAAAGTATTATGTAATTTTTTTAAAAGCTGTTATTATTACCACCACCACATATATTCAAATAATTTTACATTTAAAGCTTACACCGAGTTAATATAAATATTATTAAAAAGCTTTAATTAAAGCAATTTTAATAATATAAAACTTATATATTACATTATTAAATTAATTACGGTATATTAATTAATATTATACGTTATAAATATAATTAAATAAGGTTTTAAAAGAGGTTTTTAAGGAAATTACGTAATACTTTTTCGCGTAATTACACGTTACGTTAAATTAATTATATATTTAAATAATTTTTAAAATAACGTATATATATAATTAAAATATATATTATTTAAAATTTTTAATTAAGGTAAAAATAGTAATATAAATCTTATATATTATATTATTAAATTAAATAAATTATAATAATTAATATATTAAAATGTAATAAAGTTGATTTAATTAAAAATAATTAATAAAGATATACCTTTTATATAAGATATACCAATAAACCCCCGATAGTAAAACAAGGATATATTAATAACAATTATCTTTTAAATTATTTATATTTTTTAAATTTATAAAATAATAAGTAATAAATTTATATTAATTTTTAAATAAATATTTAAAATTAAAAAAAATAAAATAAAACTATTAAAATTAATTATATTATTAATAATTTTAATAATTATTTAAAAATATAATTTTTTAAAAACTAAATTTTAAATTTTATTAATAATAATTTTATATATTTTATAAATAAAACTATAATATTTCTTAATTTTATTAATAAATTAATAAATTTTTATAAATATTTAATAATAAATAATTTTTATAATATATATTTTATTTTTAAATTTAAAATTATTAAAATTTATATTTATATTATAAAAAATAATATTTAAAAATTTTAAATATATATTAATTTAATATATTTTTCATATTTTTTAAATTATTTTTATTATAAAATTTTTTATAAATTATATTATTTAAAAATTAATAATTATATTAATAATATATAAAATTAATTATTTATTTAAATATATAATATTAATAATTATTTTATAATTAAAATTTATATTTAAATTTTTTAAAATAAATTTAAATTTTTAAAAAGCTTCATTTTTAATGAGCAACATTAGTTGCGCAGTGTGCCGTTTGCTGCGTGCGCAGTATACGGGGTATGGTCCCGGGTAGCTTAAAATCGCTTTTCGCACCTCTTTTTAAATAACTTTACAGATTTTGGTCCAAATCTTATATAATTTATACCATAATTTATATAAGAAGATTAGCAAAATTATAGTCCAGGGTGCATGTGATTCGGACTAATATTGACCCGGATGCGGTTGAATGTATAAATTTTAACTATAATGGCTATTCCAGGGCTCTTTTTAGTGGCTTTTATCCCCTATAATCTTAACACCTTTTATCTTTAATAATTTTACCAATATAGCTCCGAATAATTCGGGAAAAACGTTTAAATGTAATTAATTAAATGCCTTAAATTATAGAAAAAACCCTTAATTTTTACCGATTTATTTCCTAAAGATATGGCTGTTTTTATATAATAAGTTAAAATAAATTAATAGATATTAGTAAAAAAGTTACTTTATATATATAAATGCTTACTTCTTTAATATTTCGGCTAATTCTGGGCCGAATCACGTGCACTCTGGATTGAAATTTTGCTAATTTTCTTATATAATTAAATTTGTTTTTTTAGGAGGAATCAAACTAGTACTCGTAAAGTTATTAAGGTAAATGTTAAAAGGGTGGGAAAAAGTGGTGGGTACGTACCCTGTTTACTACGCACGCAGCAATGGGCATATTGCGTAATTAATGTTGCTTTTTTTAATTTAATAATAATAATAAAATTTATTAATTTTTTTAATATTAACATCATTAACCTTATAATTTATTTTATTAAAAAAGATTATATAATTTTTTAATTAATAAATAATTAAAATAAATATAAAATTATTATTATTTTATTTTTATAAAATAAATAACATTTTTAAATTAAAACCATAAATATTTTTATTTTTTAATAATATTAATAATTATATTATTTTTATTTATTAATTAATTAATAATATTATTAAAATATATATTTAATTAATTTATATTTTTAAATAAAAAAAAACAAAATATTTATTTTTATAATATAAAAATCTATTTTATTAAAAAAGATGTTAATTATAATTATTTTAATTAATTTAAATAATAATTTATTATTAAATTTAATATTAATATTAAACTTACATTAATAAATATATATAATTAATAATTAATTAAATTTTAACTTTTTTAATTTATATAAATTTTTTAATAAATTATATTTATTAAAAAATTATTTTAATATAATAAATTTATAA
>NW_025954072.1:0-5752 GCF_022497035.1 Daldinia vernicosa | reverse complement strand
ATAATTATTAAAATTTTTAAAATATATAATAAATTAATAAAATTAAATTTTTTAATTATTTTTTTAATATATATTTTATAATTAAATATAATAATCTTATTTTTTTTATTTTATATTATTTTAATTTTAAAATATTAATTTATTAAATTTTGATTTTTTATTTTTTTAAAAGAATATAAGATTATAATAATGTTTATATTAAAATTATATATATATTTTAAGTTATAAAAATTATTATATTTATATAATTATTTTATTATTATAATAAAATATATATTATTTATTATAACCGTTTATTAAAAATTATTTTAAAAGGTAATATAATCTTTAAATTTATTAATAAAATCTTTTAATTTATAAACTTTACCGCGTTAAAGGTTACGAGCGTTTAATACGTACTTTATACGTGTTTTACAGCTTTAATTTTTAACGCAATTTATTAAACAATTATATAATAAATCTTTTAATTATATTATTTTAAAATTAAGTTTATAATTTAAATTTTTAATTTTATATCCTTTTTTTAATATATTATTATATAAGTAAAAATAAAACGTTATTATTTATTTTATAAATAATTAAATTTTATTAACTTTTTATTTATATTATTATAATTAATAATATTAAATTTAAAATTTTATAATTAATTATATAATTATAATAAATTATATAATTATAATTAATTTAAATATTAAATTAAAAGCTTTTTAATAAACTTTTTATAAAATTAAACTATAAATTTATTATATTAAAATTATTTTTTAATGAATATAATTTATTAAAAGTTTTATATAAATTAAAAAAATTAAGGTTTAATTAATTATTAATTATATATATGTGTTAACGTAAGTTTAATATAACTTTATTATTTAAAAATTAAAAATACTTTTGTTTTTCTTTATTTTTTATTTAATACATTAATATTTAATGGGTTATTTATTTTTATTTTTTATTATTATTATTTTTAATAATTTTTATTTTATTTTTAAATATATATATTTTAAAAAAGGGTTTAATTTATTTTAAAAAAGGTTTTATAAATATCTTTAAAATTAGAAATTTTTACTTAATTAATATATTATTTTTTTATATTTTATATAAAATTATTAATATTTTAATTAATTTTATTAAATTACTTATAAAGTTAGTTAAATCTTTTTAAATTAATTATCCCTTTTTTAAAATTCTTTTAAATTATATAATTTTTTTTTTAAATTTTTAATTTTATTTTTATAATCTTTTTTAAAACTTTTTAATACTTTAAATTATATTTATAAATTTTAATAAATCTAATATTAATAAAGGTTAATTATCCGGGAATTAATTTTTTAAATAATGTAAATATTAATAATTTAATAAGTATTAATTATTTAAAAAAAAGTTTTAAAAATTTTAAATAAGATTTTTATTTTTAAATAAAAAAATTTCGATAATTAAAACCTTTTACAATATTATTATCTTATTTTTTTAAATAAAAATTATACTTACGTTATAACCTTATAATAAATTATTTAAAATTTTAAAAAATTTTAAAATTCCGTTTTTCTTTAATTAAATAAACGTAATAATTTTTAAAGAATATTTAATTTAAATTAATAATATATTAAATCCCTATTTATTAATACCGTAAATTTTTAAAGTTGTTAATATTTTTTTTTTAAAAAGTTTAAAATTTATTATTTTTTTAAATTTATATTTATTCTTTTTTTAATAAATTTTAATAATTTACAACGTTATATAAATATTAATATATAATTTTATTTTCGAAAATTATTGGTTTAATTTTATTTTTATAAAGTATTAAATAACCTTTTAAAGGTTATAATAAAGTTTTAATTTATATTTTAATATAATCGGAATTTACCACCGTAGTTTTATATGAATTTTAATAAATTATTTATGGAACTTTTTTATTCGTTAATATAATTAATTATAATGTTTATAATAACGTTTATTTTATGTATTGAAGAAATTAATAAAAAATTAATAATTAAAAAGTAAGTGTATTATTTTATGGTATAATTAATAACAGATTTATTAAAGAAAAATCTATTATATTTTAATTTTTATTAAAAAAACCTTTTATATTTTAATATTTATTAAAAAATAATATTTAAAATTATTCTTTTAAAAGTTATAAATATTTAATTTGTTTAAATAATTTAACATTTTATTTTATTAATATTAAATTAACGTAATAATATATAACATAATTTAATTTAAATATTAAAAATATTTTTAAATTTAAAATATTTTTTTAAAATTTATAAAATATTATAAGATTATTTATAATTAAATTATTTATTTTTACCTTTTATAATAAAAAAATATATTAATTAATTTAAAGTATATAAATCTTTATTTTAAAAATATTAATAACTTAATTATTTAAATAAAATTATATTTTTTAATTTTACATTTTTTAAATTAATTTTATAAATAATAATAAAATAATTATATAAATATAATAATTTTTATAATTTTAAATATATATATAATTTTAATATAAATATTATTATAATTTTATATTTTTTTATAATAATACCTTATTATTTTAAATAAAATATTAAATTAATTAACAATTATAAACATTTTTAAATTTATTAACAAGATTTTTATACTTTAAAAATATATATAAATTTTAATATTAAACTTTAAAATATAAACAATTTTAAAAATAAAATAAAAGTAAACCGATAAATAATTATTTTAAAAAGTTAATAAAAAAAAGTAATAAAATGTTTATAAAATTAAATTAAAAAAAAATATTAAATTACTTTATAATAAAATAATTAAAATTATATTAAAAATTAAAAAAAAAAGATAAATAATTTTATAAATTCCATAAAATAAGTAGAAATAATAATAAATTAAACGGTAATTAATTAATTATTTCATTTATTCTTTAATAATTTAAAATAAAAAATATAATGAAAATATTATAATAAATAAATAATATTTATTAATAAATGTAATAATATAATAAAGATTAAATAAATATTATTTAAAATAAATTAATTAAGATTATAATGAAATAAAGTATTATAAACGTTTTAAATATATAATGTTATTAATAATTAATTAAATAATTTATATCGGATATTTCTTTAATAAATAAATTAAGAAATTTTAATTTAATATAATTTATAAAAACGTAAAAATAAAAGGATTTATTAAATTTTTAAAAATTTATACGTAAACTATTAAAATCTAATAAATTAAATTTTATAAATAATAAAAAACTAATTAAATTCCAAATAAAAAAAAAGCGTTTTAATAAAAGCGTTAATTAAATAATAAAATAAAAAATTAAAGAAAAAACTTATTAAAATTATTTTTAATACCTTAATTATTTTAGATAATAATTTAAATTTATTAAATTTGTTAATAATATTATTAATATTTAAAAAATTGTTAAAATTTGAAAAATTATTAAATTTAAATAAAAAATCTAAAAAACGTAAATAATATTAATATTTATCTTAAATATTATAGTATTAAAATTAAAATATTTTAATTTTAATATTAATAAAAAACTTATTTAAAAACTTAATTTAATTCGTAAATATATAAGAAGATTTTTATATTAATATTTAAAAAAATTAAATATATTTAAAAAATAAATATTACGTTAATAAATAATTTAAAAATATTTAAAATTATTATTAAAATTTATAAATAAAGTCTTTATAATTTAAATTTTAATATAAAGAAAAATATAAAGATATTAAAATTATTAAGTTAAATTTATGCTTTAATAAATAAAATACGTTAAAAGAAATTTTAAAAAAAACCTTATTAATAAAAAATATAACAGTAAAAGTTTAATTTAATATAATTTTAAATAATATTAAATTATTTACATAATTTAAAAATTAAATATAAAATTATAATTTAATTAATAAATTATAATATTTTTAAATAATTATAATAAAAAAATAAAAAATGAAATAAAAATAATTTAAAAAGTATTTTATTTATATAAATAATTAATTATTTAAATTATTAATAATTTTATTAATAAATTTTAAAACTATAAAACTTTAAACTATTTAATTTACTTTATAATTTTTAAATGAATAATAATAAACTTAAATTTAAACTCTTAAAATTTTAATATTTTAAATATTTATTTAATTAAGATATAAAAAAGAAAAATTTTTCTTATAAATATAATAAATATAAGTATAAAAAAAGATTATTTAAAAAAAATGATAAAAATAATATTAAAAATAATTAAAATAATGAAAATTATAATTATTAAATGATTTATATTTTATAATTATTAATTAAAATAAATCAATATATTTAAATAAGAAATGGTATATATATTATTAAAATAAATTAAAATATTATAAATTTTTTAATTAAAATATATAATATTTAACGTTTTAAAAACCATTTTAAATATAAACCATAATAATTATTTTTATTTTTAATAATATTAATAATTATATAAAAAAAATAAATTAATATATTTATTAAATTTAATTTTTTAGTATTATTTTAAATATCATAATTATTTTTTTATAAATATAAACGTTAACGTATATATTATAAATAATATAAATAATTTCTTTTTTAAAATAAACATTAATATTATAAATAAAAAATATAATATTTATATAAAAATCAAAATAATTTTTATAAATAAAATAAAGATAATATAATATAAATTATAAGGTTTTAATAAAGAATTTATAAAAATAATATTATAATATATATTTTTTATTTAAAACTTTTTATTTAAAATGTTTTTAAAAAATTATTATATAAAATAAGAAAATAAATAAATAATAAATATATTTAAAATATTAATAAAATAATTTTTATAATTATAAATATAAAGTAGTAAATTTCTTTATTATAAAAATACAATAAATTTAAATTTGAAATTTATAAATTGTTTTAATAAAAAAACGTATTAAAAATAAATATAAAAAATAATAATTAAAATTTTAAAAAAGTTTTAATAATTTATAAAATAATATTAAAATTATTAAATAAAGAAAAAATAAATTAATTTTTTAATATTAAAAATTATATTATCTTAATATAAATAAAATAAAATAAATTATTAATAAATTTTTAAATATAAATATAAATGTTGAAATAATTAAAAAAGTTTTTTATTTTATTTATAATTAAATAAAAATTATAAAAATATTTTTAAAAAGATTTTAAAAATAAATAAATTATTATAATAAAATTATTTAATATAATTTAAAATTTTTATAATTAATTTTAATTAAAAATAATAAATGTTTTATAATATATAAAATAAAAAGTAAAATTATTAAATCTTAAATAAAATATTTTATTTAATTTTATAAAATATTTTTAACTTTTTTTAATTAATTTAATAGTTTTAAAAATAAATTAAACCTTTTTAAATTAATTATAAATAAAAATTTAAAATAAATTATTTAAAAATGTTTTATTATAATAAAAATATTAAATTAAATTAATTTTTATTTTATAATTAATATTAAAATAACGTAATAAAAAAAAATATATAATTTTTATAAAATAAAATAAAAATTATATATATTATAATAAAAATATTAATTTATTTTTAAAATTATATATTTATAATAATAATATATATTATTAATAAAATTAAAATATTAAATTAAAAAAATATTATATTTATAAAAATATATAAAATATATTTAAAACCTAGAAAAAATTATAAATCTTATAACGTTTATTTTAAAATTATTAATAATTATTATATTATATTAATTAATAT
>NW_025954071.1:0-5787 GCF_022497035.1 Daldinia vernicosa | reverse complement strand
TAATAATATATTATATATTTAAAAGATAATTATATTTAAAAATATTTTTAAATAATAAATTTATAAATATAAAAGAATTTTATTATTTTATATTTATATTTATTAAAATTTTATTATATAAATAAAAAAGATTAATAATATTAAATAATAATTTAAAACAAAACTTAAATAAAAAAAATAAAAAGAATTTTAATTTAAAAATTTAAATATTAATTAAATTTAAATAATATAAAAGATTTATAATAACTTATTTAATTTTCTTTTTTTTAATTTTAAATAAAATTATAAAAAATAATAATATTAAAATTAATGAGACTTAAATTAAAAAATCTTTATTTATTTAAATTAAATATATAACCAAATTATTTATTAAAAAAAAAAATTTTTAAATTAACTAAAAATTAATATATTATAAACTAATTAATAATTTTAACATATTAATTTTTTTTAATAAAATTATTATCTTTAAATAATAATAGCTTTTTTTTAATAAAAAAAATATTTTAATAAAATATAATTAAAAATTTATTTATATAATATAATTTATTTATTATTTAATTTATAATTAATTTAAATAATATATTTTTACTTATATATATAAAAATAAATTAATAATTTTATAATTTTATATATATTATAAAAATTTAATAAAAATTAAATTAAATTATATTAAAAAAAAATTACATTATTATTAAAAAATTTAATTAAAATTTTATAATATTAATTATATAATTTTATAATTATATAAAAGTTTTTTTTAAAAAAATAATTTATATATATATTATAAATAAAATATTTAAATTAATAAATTAATATTTTAAAATAATTAAAATTAATAAAAAAAATATTTTTTATTTATATAATTTTTTTTAATATTATAATAATATTAAAATAAAAATATTAATTAATAATATTTTAAAAAAAGGTTTAAATATCTTTAATTATTTTTTATTTTAAATAAATAAATATTTTTAAAAAACTTTTAATAAAAAAATTTTTTAAATAAAATATTAAAAATATAATTATTTTAAATTAAATAAAAATTTATAAAAAAACTTAAATTAATTTAAAGTAAAATAAAAAAAAAAAATTTAATTTTTAATAATAATTATTTAAAATTATAAATATATTATTTTTTATTATAAATATAATAATTTAAAAAAATAATATAAAAAAAGTTATATAAAAAGAAAAAAATATTAATTTAAATAGTTATAAATATTAAATAATAAAATTTATATTAATAAAAAAAATATTTTATATATTAAAAAAATAAATTAAAATTATATAAGTTAAAATAAAATTATTATTATTATATTATAATATAATTATAATTTTATAATAATTTTAATAAAATTATAAATATTTTCTTTATGTTATTATATTATAAATTATATAATTAAATTAATATTTTTTATTTATTAAAGATTAATATTATTAATTATATATTTTAATATTTTATTAAAAACCTTTAATTTTATTAATAATAAAAGTAAAAATGAAATTATTTAAAGTTTAATAATAACAATTGTTATTAACACACCCTCGTTTTACTATCGGGGGCTTATTAGTACACCTTGTACGGAAGTCGCTTTTAAAAGTTTTATTTATACGTGCCACTTAACAGCTTTTATTACAGCTGTTTAAGGCTTAATACCATGTAATAATTAAAATTATAAATGTATATAAATATTTGCCTTTTATAATATATTTTATTTTAACTTCATTATGTTAATAAAAAAATTAAAATTAAATATATTATAAGATTAAAAATTGCTTTATACGCCTATTTAACTTTTATTGTTTAAGGAAAAGATTTCGAGTTATTATGTATAAGCAAAAATAGTGTAATATAAATAGTACAGGCGCTCAATGGCCTACAGCTGTTGCCAAGCCCTGTCAAAGCTGGTTAAAGCTGGTCAAAGCTGACAGGGGCTGGCCTATGGACAAAACTTTTGAAGGCGACTTCCGTACAACGGGTACATCCCCACCAATCCCCCCCCGGCTATTTTCAATTAAATCAACTTTACCACATTTCAATACATCAACCATTACAACTTATTGAATCCAGCGATGCAACATACAAGATTTACATCGTTGGTTTCGCCTCAATGAGCGCTTTCGAATGATATATATATTAATTGGATGCATGCAGTATTTCAATTGCTATTCGAAAATATAGTCAATTCAACGTGGCGCGCGACCGCAAAAGAGCCTTCTGCCGACCCGAAAGTGTATCACGTGGTCTCCCCAAGAGCGACTACTACAACCACTTATACTCAAATAACTTTATACCTAAAGCCTGCATCGGATTGATATATATATCATTAGATAGCCCTAATTGAGGCGATTCTAATGATGTATATCTCATATGTTCATTACTCGAATTACATATGGTATAATTGTCGATGTGTTGGTTGGATGAGGCTTTGGATGAGGCTCCGGATGAGGCTCTGCGGGAGGCTCCTTTGCGGTCGCATACATACCTATATTCAATTGAATAGCCTTCGAAATAACGCATGCATTTGATTGAGACTTATATTATTAGAAAGCTCTAATTGAGGCGAAAACAGCGATATGAATCTTGTATGTTGCATCGCTGGATTGAATAAGTTGTAATGGTTAATGTGTTGAAATGTGGTTGATGTGGTGGGAGTTGAAAATGGGTGGGATGTATTTCGATGTACTGGGTGTACCAATAAGCTCCGATAGTAAAATGAGGGTGTGCCAATAGCAATTGTCTTAATAATATAAATATTTAATAAAATATTTTTAAATTATAAATTATTTTTAATTAATATATATAATTATATATTTAAATATAAGATATATTATTTTTTTAAATTTAAATAAATTTAAATTTATTATAATATATTATATTAAATAATAAAACATTATTAATTTTATTTTTAAAATTTAATAAAATATTAATTATAATATAATTTAAAATTATAAAAGAAATTAATTATTTTTATAAATAATATTTAAAATTTTAAATTTAATTTATTTAATATATATTAATAATATATAAAAATTTTAAAAAATATATATTTATATAATTATATATTAATTATTTAAAATATTATTTAATTTAAATTTAAAATAATATTATAAAAAAAAATAAAAATTAAATAAATTATTATATTATTTTTAAAAGAAATTTAATAAATAATTAATTTCATTAAAGAATAATAAATAAAAATAAAATAAAAATACCTTTATTATTAAATATATTATTATTTAATTTTTTAAAAAAAACCTTATATAATTATAACGTTATTATTTTTTTTAATTTATTTATCTTTTAAAAGAAATTTTATATAAAAAATAAATTTATTTTAATTAATTTTTAATATATATTAAAATAATAATTAAATTTTAAATTAAAATTTATTAATAATAAGTTTTAATTAATTTATTAAAAACATTTTTTATGTTAAAACTTTTAAAAATTATTATATAAAATTAATAAAGAAATAATAAAGAAATAATAAAAAAATAATAAAAAAATAATAAATAATTAATAAATAATTTATTAATAAATAATAAAAAAGTTAATAAGAAATTTAATATTTCCGACGGATTTTCACGTGTAAGCCTGCAAGTACGTGAAAACGCTTACGTAAACTTACGAATGTATGCGTTTTTTTAAATTTTAAAAAAGTTAAAAGAAAAAATTATTAAAGATATAAAAATATAAAATATTTAAATAAATTAAAATAAAATTATTAAAAATAAAAGAAATTATAAATAAAAATAATAATAAAAATTAAAAAAAAATAAAGAAATAAAAAATAAAATGTTAAAAAAATAATAGCGTTTTTTAAAATAATATTATAAAATGTTTTTAATATATTATTATTTATAATTTTAAAAAGTAAAAAAAAAAATTAAAAAGGATTTTAATAATATATTTATTATTATTTTTTATAATAATTTTTATTAATTTAAACTTATATAAAAAATATTAATATTATATTTAAAAAAAGTTATTAATAAATAAATATATAAAAAAATAAATTAATATTTTAAAATTAAAAATAAAAAATATTTTTTAAAATATTAATTTTAATAAAAGTTTAATATAATTATTTTTTAAAATTAATAAATAAAAATAATAAATATTATTTTTACAAATTTTTTTAAATAATTAAAAAATGGAAATTAATTAAAAGAAAATATTAATATATTAAATATAAAATTAATATTAATAAATAAAATTAATTTAAATATAAATTATAAAGTTATTATATTATTAAATATAATAAAATATATTATAAATTTATAAATTATTATTATATTTATTAAAAAATAAAAATAAAAGATATATATTTTTTTATTTTATTATATTTTAAAAAATAAGGAAAAAAAATAAAATTAAAATAATATATTAAATATTTATTATTATAAATAATTTTAATTTATTTATTTTATTTATTTATTTATTTATTTATTTATTTTACACCGTTTTACTTTTAAATATTATTTATATTAAATATACCGGTTTTATTATTTAATAAATATCCGGTTAAAAATTATATTTATATCGGAAAAAACTTAAATTATTTTAATTGTTTTATTACTTCGTTATATAACCACGTTATTTTTTTTAATATAAAACTTTTAAGAATTACTTTAATTAATTATTATAATTAAGTTTTTTAATAAATATATTTTTATATATACTTTTTTAATTTAAAGGGAAAATTTTAATTAAAATATTTTTTAAAACATTATTAAATTAAATATATTATTAATTTTAACTTAAAAAAAAGCGCTTTATAGTATTAAAGAAAAATCTTTCGGATTTTTATATAAATAATTAAATTATAACTTAAAACGTAAACCGTAATTAACCCGGTAAGCTTTAATTTAATAACTTAAAAATTCATTACGTTTTTAAATATTTAAGCAATTACATAGCTTATTATTTAAATAACCTTATACGCGATAATAAGTTATTATAAAAGGGAATAAACTCGTTTATCGTTTATTGTTAATGCGGAATCGCTTTAACGGTGGTTTAACTTTCATTAAAAATTAAAAAGCTTATAATGGTTGTAAAATTCGAACCCACGCCCTTTTAAAAGAAAGTGCCAGGCGTTAAACCACTGCGTTAAACCATTAATAATTTTAATTTAAAAATATTAATTTATATAATATTAATAAAAGGTATATTTATAATATTAATAAATAATTATTATTAAAAATTAAAATTAATAAATAATGTTAAATATATAATTAAAAAATTTATATTAAATTTATAAATATTAATTTATATATTAAATTTAAATATTTTTTTAATATAAAATTATTAAAAATTATTATAATTTTATTTTTTATTATATAAAATATTTATTTTTAAAGATTATTTAAAAATTTTTTATTTTTCTTTTTAATAAATATATATATATTATTAAAAAATAAATAATTTAAATATTTTAAACTATTTAATAAAAAAGATTTATATTTATTTTAATATTTATTATAATTAATTTTAAAATATTAAATTAAATATTATTTAAAATATTTTTAAATTTTATAATAAAATAAATAAATAAAATAAATATTAATTTTATAATAATATATATATAATTAAATAAAATAATTTTTTTAAATAATTTTTATTTATTATTATTTATTAATAAAAAATATTAAATATTATTACGTTTATTATTAAAAATATAAGCGGAAATTAAATAATTAAATAAATTAAATATAAAAATAATAAAAAAATATAAAATAATATTAAATAATTAATTATATTTTAATTAATAAAATAAAATT
>NW_025954070.1:0-5839 GCF_022497035.1 Daldinia vernicosa | reverse complement strand
AATATTTATATAATATTATAAATTATTAAAATTTATTAAAAAAAAATAAATATAAATTTAATAATATAATAAATTTTAAATTATTTAAAAAAAAAGTATTAAAAATTTTTAAAACTTTATAATATTAATAAATAAAAATTTAATATATTATTAACTTAAATTAAATATTTTTTAAAAATTACCGTATTTATTTAATTAAAAAAAATAAAACTTTAAAATCTTTTAAAATTTTAAATAATTTATTATAAAATTATAATATAAATATAATCTTTTTTTAAAAAAATAAAATAATAAAATATATAAAAAATTAAAAAAATAAAAGTAAAAAAAAATGAGCAACACTAGTCGTGCAGTATGCCCATTGCTACCCGTGCAGTAAAACGGGGTACGTACCGGGTAGCTTAAAACCGCTCTTCGCAGTCAACCTTTAATAACCTTACCAATATTGGTCCGATTTACATATAATTTATACCATAATTTAGATAAGGAAATAACGAAAATTTCAACCCAGGGTGCACGTGATTCGGACCAATATTGACCCGGATGCGGCTAAAAGTATGAATTTTAACCATAGTGGCTGTTACAAGGCCCCTTTTAATGGCCTTTATCCCCTATAATCCTAATATCTTCCAACCTTAATAACTTTACGAATATAGCTCGGATAAATTTCGAAAAAGTTTTAATATTTAAATAACTAAATAAGTAATCTTATAAGAAAGGGACAGGAATTTTAGCGATTTATTTCATAAAGATACGGCTGTTTTT
Organism: Daldinia vernicosa; assembly: GCF_022497035.1. Lineage (NCBI taxonomy): Eukaryota > Fungi > Ascomycota > Sordariomycetes > Xylariales > Hypoxylaceae > Daldinia > Daldinia vernicosa. The sequence goes on along the minus strand of NW_025954070.1, from coordinate 5,074 downwards.
ATATAATAAGCTAAAATAAACTAGTAGGTACTAGTAAAAAAGTCACTTTGTATACACAAATGCTTATTCTTTAAATATCTCAGCCAATCCGGGGCCGAATCACGTGCAACCTGAACCATATTTTTGCTGACTTTCGTATATAATTAATTATGTTTTTTTGAAAAGAATCGGACCAGTATTCGTAAAGTTATTAAAGAAGGTCTTAAAAAAAGGGTAGGTAATTACGCGTGGTGGCGGGTACGTACCCCGTTTTACTGCACGGGTAGCAATGGGCATACTACACGACTAGTGTTGCTTTAAAGCTTAAAAAAATTAATATTTATATTATTTAAAAAATAAATTTTTAAATAATTAATTTTTATTAATATTAAAACTTATTAAAATTTATAAATATAATTTAAAATATTAAAAAACCTTAAAAGAAATTATAAAAATAAAATCGAAAATTTAAAAAAACAATTATATAATTTAAAAAAATTTAAAAAAAAATAATTAACTTAAAAAAACTTAATTAAATTTATAAATAATTTAATAAAATTAATAAAAACGTTAATAACTTTATATAAAATATAAAAAAAACTATTTAAATAAAAATTTATAATTTTAAAAACACTTATAAAACTTTTTTTAAAATAAATTAAATTTTTTTTAATATATATATTTTTAAAAATATAATGAAAATTATTAAAAAAAATAACAAAAAAAAAAATAAAAATAAATAACTTATTAAATATTAATATATTAAATAAATAATAAAAAAAAATAAAAACATTTTTATTTTTTTAAATAATAAAATTATATTAAACTTATATTAATATATATATATAATTAATTATTAATTAAACTTTAACTTTTTTAATTTATATAAATTTTTTAATAAATTATATTTATTAAAAAATTATTTTAATATAATAAATTTATAATTTAATTTTATAAAAAGCCCATTAATTTTAATAAATTAAATAATAAATAAATTTTAATAAAATAAATTTAACCATTTTATTTTAATTTTTTTTTATAATTTTTTTTTTAATATTTATTTTAATTATTTTATTTTATTATTATAACTATTTAAATAATTTTTTATATTTTATTATAATAATTATTATAAATTATTATAAATTATTTTATTTTTTTTATAAAATATAATTTATTTCTTTTATATTTATAATATAAATTTAATATATAATTATTTTAATTATTTATATTTTTTTAATTTTTTACATATTTATTTTTTATTTTTTATTTTTTTTATTTTTAATTTTTTTAATTTTTTATTTATTTATTTTTTTTATATTTTAATTATTTATATTAATATTAATATCTTTTTATATTTTATATTATTATTATATATATTTTAATTAATTATATTTTATATATTATTTATAAATATTTATATATAAAATTTAAAAAAACGCATATATTCGTAAATTCGCGTAAGCGTTTTTACGTGCTCGTAAGCTCGCACGTGAAAATCCGTCAAAAATATTAAATCTTTTATTAATTTTTTTATCATTTATTAATGAATTATTTATGAATTATTTATTATTTTTTTATTATTTCTTTATTATTTCTTTATTAATTTTACATAATAATTTTTAAAAGTTTTAATATAAAAAATATTTTTAATAAATTATATATTTATTTAATTTTTAAAAAATATAAATTTATTATTAACCTTTTTTTATTATAAAATATTTTATATTTTTATTTAATTATATTTTTTATTTTTATTATATAAATAATAAATTTAAATATAATTTTATAAATTTTTTTTTATTATTTCTTTAATTTAATTTTATATTAATCTTTTAATTTAAATTTTTAATAATATAATAAATAATTAAAAAATATTAAATTATTTATTTAATTTTATTTACCTTTATTTTATTAAAATAAAAAATTAAAATTTTATAAAATATAATAAAAATAATAATAATAATATTTAATTTTAATATTTAATAAATCTTTATATTATTTTTATAATAAATATAAATTATTTAATTTTTAAATTTTTTATTATTAAAACTTTTTATTATTTTAAATTAAAATTTATTTATATAAATAAATTAATTATTAAAAAATTATATTAAATTTAAATTTAATATTAATAAACTTAATTTTTTACCTTATATTTTTAAAATATTTTTAATAATATATAAGTTTTTTTTTAATTTTTTTATATATTTTTTATATTAATTTATTTATAATATTTTAATATTAAAAATAAATAATAATATTATTATTTATTTTTTACTTAATAATTTAAATTATTAATATTAAACTTTTTATAAATTTAACTTTTTTAATAAAATTAAAATTATTTTTTATTTAAAAATTAATAATAATAATAATAATATTATATTAAATAAATAATTATTTTTTTAAAAAATATATTAAAATTAAAATAAATAAAAAGTTTATAATTATAATTATATAAAAATTCTTTTTTATTTAATATTATTAAAATATTTTTTTAAATTTAATTTTTTTTATTTATTAAATTTTGTTTTATAATATATAAAATTAATTTATATATAAATAATAATTTTAAATATAAAAATTATTTTATAATAATTATTATTTTTTTATATTTTTTAATATTTTATTTAAAGTTTATTTTAAAATATTATATTTAATATAAATAAAAACTTTTTATTTAAAATATATATTTTATTACTTTATAAATAATTTTCTTATTTTATAAAATAATTAATATAAAAAGAATAAGTTTATACATTTATTTAAGGCTTTTTTATTACTTAAGTCTTAAAGGTATTAAAAGTATTATTTAATTATGTAATAATAATAAATTTAAGTTATTATAAAGTTTAATTTATATTATACGTACGTACGGATTAAAAAAGGAAAAAAAAAACACGATATAATAAAAGACCTTTTTATATTTAATAATATATGACCGTAAAATAAATGCGGTTTTAAAAAAGACATGCATTTATATTTTTATATAAAACAGATTATTATTTTAATAAAAAGTATTTTTTATTTAATAAAAAGTAAATTATTAATATAATAATAATAATTATAAATTATAAAAATAATATAAAAACATAATGCGGTATAAACTTTAAGTTTTTATATTATTTAAAAAAATAACTTTTAATTTTATAATTTTTTTTAAATATATAATACTTTTAATATAAATTTATTATAAAATTTATTATTAAATTTATTTTTTTATTTAATAAATTTAAATATTTTATAATTATATAATATATAATTTTATATTTTTTATATTTATATTTTAATATATTTATTTTTAATATTTTTTATTTAAAAAAAAGGTTTTAATTTTATTTTTTTAATATATATTTTAATTAACATAAAAGTTTTATATTTTTAAAAAAATTTATATATATTTTTTATAATTTCTTTTTTAATAATAAATTTATAATTATTATATTTTAAATATATTTTAATTTTTATATTTTAATTTATTAATTTATTATAATTTTTCTTAAATAATTTAAATTCTTTTTACTTTTTTATTTAATTATATTTAAGCTTAAAATTTTTTAATTTTTTAATATATATTAAATTATATTATAAGAAATTTTTAAAATTAATCTTTTTTTTTAAATTAAATTTTTTCTTTTTTTTTAAACTTTTTAATTTATTTTTTTATTTAATTTTTAATTTTTTTTATTTGTTAAAAATATTTTTTACGTTAAAACTTTTAAAAATTATTATATAAAATTAATAAAAAAATAATAAAGAAATAATAAAGAAATAATAAATAATTAATAAATAATTTATTAATAAATAATAAAAAAATTAATAAAAAATTTAATATTTTTAATAAATTTTTACGTGCGAGTTTATAAACACGTAAAAACGTTTACGTAAATTTATAAATATATGCGTTTTTTTAAATTTTAAAATTATTTTTATATTTATTTTTTCTTTTAAATTTTATTAACTTTTTATAAAAATATAAATTTAATAAAAAATATTTTATTTCATTTTTTAAATATTTAATTAATATTATTTTAAGCAACATTAATCGTATAATATACCCATTATTACCCGTGTAATATGTAAGATACCTACCCGGTAACTTTAAATTACTCCTCGTATCCCTTTTAAACGTTTACCTTAATAACTTTATAAATTTTAATCCGATTTATATATAATTTATACTATAATTTATATAAGGAAATAAGTAAAATTACGGTTTAAGGTGCACGTAATTCGGATTAACATTAACCCGGATACGGCTAAAAGTATGAATTTTAATTATAATAGCTATTTTAAGCCTTTTTTTAATGGCTTTTATCTTTTATAATCTAAACACCTTTTAACCTTAATAACTTTATTAATATAATTCGGATAAATTTCGAAAAAGTCTTAATATTTCAATAATTAAATAAACAATATTATAAAGTAAACCCTGGATTTTTACCTATTTATTTTATAAAAATACGGTTATATCTATAAAATACGCTAAAGTAAATTAATAAAAACCATTAAAAACATTATTTTATATATATAAAAGCTTATTTTTTCAATATCTTAGCCAATTCAAGCCTAAATCACATATAACTTAAACTATATTTTTACTAATTTCCTTATATAATTAAATATATTTTTTTAAAAGGAATCGGACCAGTATTTGTAAAATTATTAAAGAAGGTATTAAAAAAAAGGTAAGTAATCGCGGGTAGTGGCGGGTACATACCCCGTTTTACTGCACGGGTAACAATGGGCATACTACACGACTAATGTTACTTTTATTTTATATATTTTAATTATTTTTTAAAAATAAATTAATTATATTATTTTTAATTTTATAATTATATTATATTTTTTTACTTTTTTTAATTAATAAATATTATATTATTATTTTATATATTATAATATTTTTTTAATTTTTAATATATTATAATTTTAAATAAAAATTATTAATTTTAAAAAAATATATTATTAATATTTCATTTTTATTTTAATAATTTTTAAATATATTTTTTATTATAATTTTTTATTTAATTATATATTTAAAAAATATATTTTATTTATTAATTTAATTATAATTTTATTAAATTTAATATTTATT
>NW_025954069.1:0-5864 GCF_022497035.1 Daldinia vernicosa | reverse complement strand
ATTTATATATATTAAATAATATATTTATTATTTTAATTTTAAATATTAAAAATAAAAAATCTTAATTTTTTTTATAATATTAAATAATATATTAAATATTTTTTAATAAATAATATTATTTTAATATTTATTATAAAAATATAATTTTTTAAAATATTATAAAAATAAAAAGGTAAAATAAAATTATATATTTTTTTTTTTATATTAAAAAAATTAATATAAGCCTTTTTAATTTTTAATAATAAATAACTTAAATTTATTATAATTTTTTTATATAATTATATTATAATAAAATATAATATTTATATTTTAATTTATTAATTATTTAATAATTTTAAATTAAAATTTCTTTTTTATTTATTTAACGTAATATTATTATTATAATTTATTTTTAAATTTTAATTTAATTTAATTTTAATAAATTAAAATATAATATATTTTTAATTCCTTTTAATTGTTATTAATAATGGTTATAATTTAAAATATAATTATAATTAAATATAATTAAAATTATTTACGTTTAATTAAATTAATAAAAAGTATTTATATATATATTATATTACGTCATAATATTAATAATTTTATATATTAATTAAATTGTAAATAATTATAATAATATTATTAATTAAATAATTTTATTTTATATTAAAAACGTATATTTATATACGTAATTAACTTAAAATTATATATAAATATTTAATTAAAAAAATATTTAAAAAATTAATAAATAAATATTAATATATATAAATATAACTTACTTATTATATAAATTAATATAATCCTTTATATTATTATAAACCGTAATATTATAAAAATAAATTATTTCGTTTTAAAAAAACTTTTAAAATTTATTAAAAAAAAAAAAAAAAAAAAAAAGTATTTTAATTTTTAATTATAAAAACTTTTAAAAATTTACATTTTACCGCCTTTAAAAATTGGCATTTAATCCCGTTTAAAAAGGGTATAAATCATTTAATTATATAACGTTACTTTTAAATAATTATATATTTTAATATATAAATATATTATTAATTTTTTACATTATTAAATAAAAAAAGCTTATTATTAAAATAAAAAATTTAATAATTATTAAAATTTTCTTTAATTTTTTATACTTTTAATTAATTAAACATTTATAATGTTACTTCTTTTTATTTATCGTTTTTTAAATTATCGAAATAAACATTAAAATTATTTATTACATTAATATTTTCGATTTTATAACGTTATTTTTTATTTATAAATTAAATTTTATAAATTAATATAATCTTTACGTTACGTTTATACGGCTTTTACGGTTTAAATTAAAAGATGTTAATTATTAATTTAAAACGGTAAAAAATTTCTTTACGGTTTTATACATATTAAACCGATCATTTAATAACTAATAAATTTAATTAATTTATATATAATTTCATTTTAACAATTAAATCCTTATAAATATTTATTTTTATTATTAAATATAATACGTTACGTATCATTTACGCTTTAAATATTTACTTTTACACCATCGAAAAACCTTACAGTTTAAATTTTTTATATTTATTACGCCTTTTTAAAATTAAAATATTTTTAAATATTAATTAAAAGAAAATAATAATCGGAAAAATAATAATAAAATATTAAAATCTTTAAATTTAATAATATAAATAACGGTTAAAATTTTCATAATTTTATTAACGTATTTTTAAAATATTATTAATATATTATTGAAAAAAAAATATTTTTTTATAATATTTATAATTTATTAATAAATTTACTTTTTTAAATTATAAAATATTATTTTAATTATTTTATAACCTTTGCTTCTTTTTATTTTTTAAACTCCGGTATACCATAAAAATTATTAAATATAATAAATATTATAATTAAAATAAAATTTAAATTAAATTAAAACTTAAAAATAATTCTCCCCGATATTTAAATATAAATTAAATAAATTTACATTAATTTATTAATAATTATAACGTTATAAAAACACTTTTTAACGGTATTATAAAACAATATAACGGTTTTTTATTTAATAAAACACTTTTTTAATATATTTTATTAAACTTTATAAAAAATTAAAACGTTAAATTTATTTTATATAAAATAAACCTTAAATTTAATAATATAATCCATTAAATCCTTATTTAGTTTAAATTAAATTTTAATTATTATAATTTAAATTTTATTATAAAATAAACCGTTTTTTTCGCCATTATTAAATAAAAAAAAATTAAAAAGATTTAATATTATAATAAAATATAAAATTTAAAAAATTATGATTTTTTATATATTATATATATTAAATATAATTAATTATTAAATATATTTTATTATAAAATTTAATTTATTTATTTATATTAAATAACAAAAATATTAATATTAAAAATTATTTTATTAACTTAAAATTATTTTATAATTAATTTTAATTATTTAAACTTATAAAAATTATAACTTTTTAATATTATATTAAAAAGTTATAAAAAAATATAATATAATAAAAAAGTTTAATTTAACTTTAAATTTAAACATAATAATTTTAAATAATTAATTTATATTTAAAATAATGGTAATATATTTTATTAATTAATTTATTAAATTAATAAATAATTAAAAATATTTAAAAATATATTATATTATTTTATAAAAATAAACTTTATATATAAAAATTTTATTATAAAAAAATAAAAAAGGTAATTATTTTATAATATAATAAAATTCGATTTTTTAAAATTTTTTAATAATTTTAATTATAATATTATTAAATTATTATAATTAAATAATATTAACCGGTAACCCGCGTTTATTATAATTAAAAATAAAATAAATATATAATTAAATAAAATTAATTTTAATATTAATAATACCTTTTTAAATTAAAATAAAAAAAATATAATATTAAATAATAATATATTTATTAATATTAAAATAAATAATAATACCTTTAATAAATATAACATTTTAATTATAATTTATAATATTATATTATAAAAAATAAATAATAATTAATTAAAATTAATAAATAATATAATAATTAAAAAATATATTATAAAAATAATTAAAATTATATATAATATAAATATTATAAATATTAAATTTAAAAATAAAAATATTTCCGTTATTAATATAATTTTATATATATTTTAAATTAATAATTTAAATATAAAAAATAATATTAAAAAAATTATATATATTTTTAAATAATTAAATATATTAACTTTTTATTTTATATTATTAATATAAAAAAATAAATATAACATTTTAAAAAATATACATACATAATTTATTAAGATTTTTTAATTTATAATAAATTTTAAAAATGTTAAATTTATTTTTAAAAAAAAAAAAACCGTTTTTAATTATATAATAAAATATTTCCCGTTACGTAAACTTTAAAAAACCACTATAAAACTTAATTATAAAATTCTTTTAATTAAAATTAAATTTATTAAAGATTTCCTCGTTTTTAATATAAATAATTTTATAACCATTATTATATTTTTTTTATTAATATTTAATTAAATATATTAAAAAATAACTTAATTTATTAATAACTTTATAAATAATTTATAAAAAATAAATTAATAAAAAAAATTTATTTAAATTATATTTAATTAATACTTTTATTATTTAAATAATATTTTAATTTTCCTTTTAAATTTTATATAATAAAAATATATTTTCGAATTTTATAAAATATATTTAAATTATATTTAATGATTTAATAAAGATTTTTAAATAAATAATTAATTAATTAATAAAAATTTAAAAAAATCTTTATTATAAATATAAATAATTTATTATTATAATATATTACTTTATAATATAACTAATATATTTAATATAACTTTATTTCCACCATTTATTTAAAATTATATAAAACTTATTTTTATAAAAAATTTAAATTTTTTAATTTCTTTTAAATAAATAATTAAATAGATTTTTAATATTTAAATAAATTATTATTATAATTTAAAAAATAATAATTATCCGCCCTTTTTTACGTTAATATATAACATATAATTAATATATAATTAAAATTACCGATAATTTTAAATTATTAAACTCACTTTATTATTACGTAAAAAACTTAAATTTAAAATATATAAAAGAAAATATTTTATATAAAATTTCATAAAAAAAAATATATTTTTATTATTATTTTAAATATTTATTAATATTTTTAAATTATATAAAAATATATATTATTTGTTAATTAAAATATATTTTATTATTAAATTTTTTTTTAAAAAGTTAAAATTACGTAAATTAAACGTATATTTTTTAATTTTAAACTTATATGGCTTTAATATTATAAATATATTTAAGGTTTTATTTTATATATTAAATTTTAATTATAAAATAAAATTAATAATAAATGAAAATTTTATATTTATTTATACGTTTATAAGTTATATTACCGAAAATTTATTATTATAATAAAAGATATTTAAATATTAAAATTTTATAATTATTATATTATATTAATATTATATTATTAATAATAAAAGTAAAGTAAATTTTAATTATAATGTTTTAAATAATAAATATTATTATTTTTAAATTATAATTATATAAAAAAAATATAAAATTATAATAAAATTAATATTTAATAAAAAATCCTGTTTAAATTTTATTAATTTATATAAAAATAAAAACCTTTTTAATATTTTTATTTAATTATATTTAACATTTAATGTTATTTAAAATCGTTTAATAAACGCTGTTTATTTTAAATATTAAAAGTTAAACCGATTAATATATTATATAATCTTTAAAAATAATATATTAATTTTAATATTATTAATTTTAAATAAAACTTATTTTATATATTAAAGTTTTATAATATTATTTAATTAAAGTTATTTATAATCTTTTAAATATTATTTAAATTTTTAAAAAATATAAAAATTTATTTATAAAATAATTATTTTTTTTTTTATTTTATAATATTAATTAAAATAATATTATATAAAAAATAATTATAATTTTATTATTAAATAAATTAATTACAAGTATTTAAATAATAAAAATTTTTTTATATTAATAATATATTTTATAATTATAAATTAAATTATTACGGTTATATAAATGTTTATTTGTTTTATTATTATATTATTTAATTATAAATTAATTATAAAAAATGTTATATATTTAAAGGAAATTATTATTATAAATTATAAAATTGTTTAATTCTTTTATTAAGTTAATATAAATGTTAATCAATAATAATCTGTAATTTAATAATTTAATAAAAAAAAGAATATAAAAAAAAAACAAGGGCTTTTATATTAAAAAATGTAATAAATTAAGTTTTAAAAGTTGTAAATATTATTTTAAAAAATAACTATTAAAGTAATAATATAAATTTATAAACGAACATTACCGAAATTATATTAAAAAGGTGTTAAATAAATTTTAAAAATAAGTATAATTTATTTATTAATATAAAAAATATTTTAAATATTTATTTTAATTTTTATTTATTTAAAATAATTTAAAAATATGGTTTATATTAATTAATATAAATATTATTAAATAAAAATAAATATTAATAAAAATATAATATATTTAAATAATATTACGATAAGTTTTAATGTTAATAATAAATAATAAATATAAATCTTTAATTATAATAATAAATTATTAAAATATATATATTATATTATTTATAAAAGAAAATATTAATTAAATTATTACTTTTTTATTTATTAATAATTTTAAAAAAGTTATATTTAAATTTTATTTATTTTTTTAATAAATTAATAAAAAATATTTTATTTTAACTTATATTTTTAATCCGTAATTCCGATATTTAATGATATCATTTAAAAATGAAAAATATATAAAAAAGTTTAAAAAAGATTTTATTTATT
>NW_025954068.1:0-5874 GCF_022497035.1 Daldinia vernicosa | reverse complement strand
TTTAAAATTTTAATTAAAAAAATATTGATTTTAATTATTTAATAATAATTAATATTATATATATTAATATAAAACTAATTTTATATATTATTAATAAAATTATATTATTTTAAATAATTTAATTTTTATAAAATATAATAATTAAATATATATAAAATATATTAAAAAAAATATAAATAAATATATATTTTAAATTTATTAATAATATAATATATAATATAAAAAAAACTTTATTTTTAAAAAATTTAAAATTGATTTTTTATTATTTAATATTATTTTAAAAAGAAATTTATTTATTTATTTATATTTATTTATTTATATTAAATATTATTAATTTTATTATTTAATAATTATTTAATTAAAAATTATATTTATATTAAAAAAGATTTAAACCTTTTTAATTATTATTTAAGATAAAATCTAGTTTTTATAATATATATAAATGTAAAAATTATTATAGGAAATTAATAAAATAATTAATAAAGTTAATAAAGTAATTAATAAATAATTTTAAATAATTAATAAAAAGTTAATAAAAAATTAAGTTATATATAAATTATTAAAATAAAAACGTTAAAAATTTAAGGTTTTAAAATAATCATAATTAAGTATATCCTTTTTTTTTATAAATATATATAAAAAATAAATATAGTTTTAAAAATTAATTATTTAACATATAAATATATTTTCTTTTTTTAAACACCATTTTATTTATAAATTATTATAAATTAATTTATAAAATTATTAAATTTTATTTTTATATAAACCTTTAATTATTAAAATAATAATAATTATATATTAAATAAGCTAAATATTATATTGTTTTTAACGTTAATGTTTTTTTAAAAAATTCGATTATATACTTTTTTTTCTTTAACACTTAAAAAATTAATTCCGCGGTAAAATAAACTATGTTTATATTATTTATTTAAAAAAGTTTAAATTTAAGGTAAACTACGTTTATATTATTTATTTAAAAAAGTTTAAATTTAACGTAAACTATGTTTATATTTTCCTTACTTAAATCCTTTTACACTTTGTTTTAAAGGTTATTTACCAAGTTATAATAAAGGTTACGATAATAATCTTAATAATAATCTTTTTAATAACCCTTTTAATAATCCTTTTAATAATCTTGTTAATAATCTTATTAATAATCTTTTTTTTATAATTCGTTATAAAGATCGTTTTTTTAATTATACTTAATAAATTTAACAAATAATCCCAAATTAACATTATTATAAAAATTATTTATTTATCCGTAATTATATTAAAAAACTACTTATTCTTACTATTACTTATAATTTTTTACCCCCCCGCCGGCATAGTTTTAATAAACCTCTTATTTTATATATAAGTAATTTTTTTAATTATTTTATTTTAAAAAAGGATTTAATCGCTAAAAAAGAATTTAATAAAATATTAATAGTTAAAAAAATGATTTATTACTTACATTATTAATAAAATTGGTTTAATATTATATTTACCATTAATAATATTTACAAAAAATATTACATTAAAAATAATAAAAAATAATGTAATAAATCATTTTACTATTTTATAGTAAATTATTTAAATTTTAACTTTATCCCTGTTTATTTTTTTTTTTATTATTAAAAAAGTAATTTATTATTTACGTATACGTTAACATAAATATATATATTATATATATTAAATTTAAAAGTTAAAACAAAAAAATTAATATAATATTTAAATTTATAATTAATAATATAAATATTATAATTACGTAATTTACTTTTTATAAAATATTGGTAAAATTTATAATAAATTTTTTTTACTGCCTAAATATTTAAATATAATTATTTTTCGTTTATAAAAATCTTAAAATATATTATAAATAATTTAATAATTTTAAATTTAATTTTATATATAAAAATATATGGTTTAAAAATGGTTAATTTACCTTTATATTAATTATCCCAAATATTACGATTTAATTATTAATTAAAAAAACTTAAACCAATTATTATTAAATAATTCCGTATTTAATTATTTAAATATTAATAAATTAAATAATTTAAGAAACGTTTTTATTAAATAAAGTTTAAACGTTTTTATTAACGCTTTTATTAAATAAAATTTAATAGCGGATAAACCTACGTTAAATAATTATATTTATAATAAAATTACCGTTTTAAATACATTATTTCATATATTTAAACTGAAATTTTTTTATAAAAAAATAAGTTGTTAAAATAAATTTAATAATAATAAAAGTAAAGTTTTTTTAAAATATTATAACCTTTGTAAAATTTATTATATACCTATACCTTTTTTTTATAAAACTTTTTTAAATAAATTTAATTAAATTTAAACGTTTTTCTTTTTTATTTATTTTATTTTATATTTTAATAAGTTAATTAATTTTATAAAATTAAAACAATGTTTAATTAAATATTAAGATTATATAAGCCTTATTATACGTTAAAACGATAGATGGTTTATTAAATATTACTTTTTTTTATATATTGCTTTTAATACGCTTATATATAAATAAATTAAAAAATATATTAAATTTTACATGTAAAAAAACTACCCGATTTTTATTATAAAAACGTAATTTTAAAAATTTTTTAATAATTTTAATAAATCGGAAATTTAAGTTTTTTTTAATTAAATATTATAATACGTTAACATATTAAAAAAAATGCGGTTTTTTTAATATCGATATTATAAAAAATATAAAGTGTATATATATTATTTAAATATATTATTTGTTTTTATAATTTTAACGTTAGTTAATTTCTATTAATAAAGCTTATATTAATACATACTTAAGTTTAAATAGTAAAAAGATGCCGGGGAATTAAAATGTATAATAATATTACGCTGGTTATTTTAAAAAAACTTTTATATTATTATTTAATATTTTTATTTAAAAATTATATTATTTTAAAAGATTATATTAAAAAAAAGATATAACTTTATAAATTAATAATATTAATTTAAATAATAAAACTATAGTTTTAATTATAATTACGGATTAAATTAATATAAAATAAACCTTAAAATTAATATAATTAAAAAAGGCCGCGTTTATTTTATTAAAGTATAAAATTATTATATTATTGTTATAAATTTTATTTTTAAATTTATTAAGTATAAATTTGGAAATAATTTATTTAATTTTAATTTTTTAATTATGTAAGTAATTTAAGATTAATTAAATAATATTATAAACCGTTATTAAAAATATTATTATATTAAAGTTTATTATTTAAAGGTAAATAAAAAAAAAATAAAGGTTATTAAAAAAAAAGATAAACCCGCGTTTACGGTTAAATGCTGTTTTAACTTTTTTAAAAAATTACGGGATAAAATTACGTTAATTAAATTAAAAGAAAAAAAAATGATTTTTTAAATCGGTTAAAAATAATTTTATTTTAAATTAATATAATCGATTTATGTTATTATATTAATTAAAGAATATTGATATATTATTATATATTAATATATAAGTTATTATTAATTATATTATAAAATATTATAATAAAAGGAAAACGGTAACCGTAATATACGTAAAAATAACCGCTAATATTTTACCTTATATTTTAAATAATAATTTAATATTATTATTTATATTAAAGATAATAAATAAATTGGTTAAAAAAAGGGATTATTTTATTTAAAAAATCGCTTATATATTACTTGGTTTTTTTTTTAAATAAATAGTTAAATTTGTTAAAACGTAAATTATTACCTTTTTAATACTTATTCCGAAATTTTTAATATATGCAAAAAAAAAAAGGATTAATTATTTTTAATCATATATAAAAAATATTTCGGGCGTTTATAACATATAAAAAATATATCATATTTTAAATTTTTAAAATGGTAAAATTTTAAATTGCATAATTTTAATATATAAGTGTTATAAAAATTCCTTATAAAATTTCGTATTTTCGTATATTTTTTATAATATAAACTTATTTACAATTAATTTTAATATAAAAATTTTTATTATATAAAATTAATATTAAATTATCTTTATTATAAATATATAAACCTTTTTTTAATCGGAAATTTAAAATTTTAAATATATACGCATATATATTTATAATATTAATAAATTTATAAATATCCGAATAATTATTATAAAACTTTTAAAAACCTTAACTTAAAACATAAAAAAAAACAAATTTAAATTAAATAATTTAATTAAAATAAAAATTACTTTAAAAAATTAATAAAAATTAATATAAATAATTTTGAAGCTAAATTTTAAACAAAAAAAATTAAACCTTTTTAATTAATAAAATATTAATTTAAACTATAATTAATTATTTTATATTAATCGATATAAATATTTATTTTTTCTTTTATTTAACTATTAAAAATAACTATAAAAATAAAATCGTAAAAATTTTAACATTATTTAATTATTTTTAAACGTTTAGGATATTTTAAATAAAAAATAACGTATAATTTATAATATAATAATAAGTTATTATTAAAAAAATTAAAAAGATAATATAATATTATTTCCGTTTTATATTTAATTTAATAATAAAAGAAGAATTAAGAAATTTTATTTTATTAACGTCTTTTTTTTATATTTATAAATAATTATTTTATCTTGTAAATTACTTATTATATAAATTATACTTATTAATGTAGTTAGTAATTTTATTATAAAGTAAACTTTATATTTAATATTATGTTTTTTGGTTAAATAAATATATTAATTTATAATTAATAATTTAATAACG
Organism: Daldinia vernicosa; assembly: GCF_022497035.1. Classification (NCBI taxonomy): domain Eukaryota; kingdom Fungi; phylum Ascomycota; class Sordariomycetes; order Xylariales; family Hypoxylaceae; genus Daldinia; species Daldinia vernicosa. Next base: position 1,144 of record NW_025954068.1, on the reverse strand, counting down.
TTAAAAGTGTTATAAAATTTTTTTAATAATATTTATTATTTAATAATTAATAAAGAAAATATATTTAAATTTTAAATTTTAAATTAAATAAATAAACATTTTAAGGAAATCTTCTCGCGTTATCGTAATAAATATTTTAAAAGATTAAATATTATTATTATTAATAATTTCTTTTAATTATCTTCGATTTTGCAAAAATCGCTATTTATAATAAATAGTATTTTAAAAATAAATAAAATAATTAGGAAAAATATTTACTAATTATTTATATATTTTATTTTTTTAAGTATTATATTACGTTAATAAAATAAAAAATAAACTACTTTTAAATAAACGTTTTAAAAATTATATATAATTAAAATAATAATTACGTTATAAAAATTATTAACTTTTTAATACGTAATAAAAATTTTTTCGGAAAAAATTAAACAATTTATTAAAATATTAAAAATATATAATAAATTTAATTGTTATTGTAATTTATATTAATATAATAAATAATAATTTTAAAATTATATAAATAAATTTTTAAACTATTAAAAACTTATTAAAATCTTTTTCTATTTATATTAAATATAAAATTATAATAATTTAAAATATTTAAAATTAAATAAATTTAATTAATAATATTTAAAATTAAATATATAATATATTATAAGTTAAAAAAGTTAATATAAATTAAAATTTATTAAAAATTATAATAATAATTTTTGATAAATATAAAAGTTTATTTTTTACTTTTTTTAATAGTAATAAATTTTATAATAATTATAGTAATTTTATTATTTCGATTAAACATATACGTTAAAAGTTTACTTTTTATAAAGTAATTTATATTAAGGTTTAATTTTTTTTAATAATTTATTATATTATTATTATTTATAAATTGTAAAATTTTATTTTAAAAAAAATTATTTATAATATTTTTAAATTTAAATTTATTTTAAATTTATTATATATTATAATATTATAAATGTTTAATTTATTTAATTTAATATTTAATTATTTATTTAATTATAATTATATATATTATAAAATTTTAATATATTTAATATAAATAATATTTAATAATAATAAATAAAAATAGTAGTAATAATTAAAAAAATTTTTATATATATTTAATTTATAATATTATATTAAATAA
>NW_025954067.1:0-6025 GCF_022497035.1 Daldinia vernicosa | reverse complement strand
TTTATATTATTTTATAATATATATTATTTAATAATTTTAAAAATAATTATTTTAATTATTTATTAATTTTTAATTATATTTATATTTTAATTAATAAATTTTAATTATATTATTTATATAATATTATTTTTTTTTTCTTAAATATTTATTTTTAAATATTTTAAAAATTATTATTTAATAAAAAAATTACGTTTTTTAATAAAGTTTAAAAATTAACCGATTTACTTAAATTTTATTAATAAAATATTATAACTATTTATTTTATACTTTTATTTATAAAATATTTATAAGATTTTTAAATTTAATATTTTTTAATTAATTATTTATTTTATTTAATTAAATATTTTATATTTTTTTAAATTTATATAAAATTTTTAATTTTATTTATTTTATAATTTTTAAATTTAATCGGATTTACCTTTTATAAAATTTAATTAAAATTAAATAATATTTAATTATTAATATAATAAAATTTAATAAATAAAATATAAAAAAAGTTATAAATTTTTTACTTTTTAAATAAATAAAATTTAATAATAATAAAAAATATTACTTTTTAAATTTTAAAAAGTTTTAATATTTTTTTATTTAATTTTTTAATTAATTATTTAATTTTAATATTTTTTATATTTAATATTATTAATTACTTTTTTTTAAATATTAAGATTTTTTTCCTTTTTTTATTTATTTATTTTTTTATTTATTATTGGTTTTTTTTTAAATATTTTTAAATATTAATATATATTTATTTTATTTAATATATATATAATTAATTATTTAAGTTTTATAAAAAGTTGGTTAAAAAGTTATATATAATAAAATAAAAGTTAAAATTTAAAAAAACGCATGCATTTATAAACTCGCGTAAACGTTTTTACGTGTAAGTTTACGAGCACGTGAAAATCCGTTGAAAACATTAAATCTTTTATTAATTTTTTTATTATTTATTAATAAATTATTTATCATTTCCTTATTATTTTTTTATCATTTCCTTATTATTTTTTTATTAATTTCGCATAATAATTTTTAAAAGTTTTAACGTAAATAATGTTTTTAACAAATAATTTATATAAAATAATATTATATATATTAAAGTTAATATTATATTATTATATATAAATTTTATTATAAATAATAAATCTTTTTAATTAATTATTTTTTAATTAATAAATATTTAAAAATATATTTTAAAAATTTAATTAAATTATTTAATTTAATTATTAATTTAAAAATAAAAAGTAATATTTATATATAATTTAATATTAATAAATTTAAAGAAATTTTATTATAAATAAATTATAAATTTAAAATTTTAATTAAAAATAATATTTAAAGGAATTTTATATAATTTTTAATAAAATTTAATAAAAATTTTAATTAAATTTAATATCTTTTTTTTTTTATTTTAAAAAAAATAAAATATATTATTTTAATAAATAAATTTATTATAATTTAAATAAAATTATAATTATTTAATAAAAGAAAATTAATAATAAAATTTATTATTATTATATATTATAATTAATAATATAATTTTATAAATTAAAATAAATTATAAAATATATATTAATTTATTTTATTATATTAATATTTAAAATAATTTTATATATATTTATATATATTAATTTTAATATTTAATTATTAAAAGTTTTATATAATTAATTTTAAAATTTTATTTATTTTTATATATTTTATTATTAATATATTATATTTTAATTTTATAATATTTTTTTAAATTTTTTAAAATATTTAAAAATAATTTTTTTTATATAAAAAATCATTTTATAATTTAAAATCTTTTTTTAAATTTCTTTTTTTTTTATATAAAAAAAATTATTTTTTAATTTTATTTTAATTTATTTTATAAATTTAAATAATTATTATAAAATTAAAAAATTATTTAAATGTTTAAAAATAAAAATTATAATAATTAAATATATTAAATTTAATTTTATAAAATGTAAAAAATATTTTTTTTATAAGATTAAAATAATTAATTAATTTTTAATTTTTTTTTTTTAAATTAATATTATAATAATTTAAATAAAATATTAATTTTTTTATTTTATTATTTTAAATAATAATTAATAATAAATTAATATAATAATAATGAGTAATATTAGTTACGTAATGTGTTGTTTATTGGGTGCGTAGTATACGGGGTTACGTATTAGGTAACTTTAAACCGTTTTTTATAATTAATTATTAATAATTTTACGAATTTTGGTCCGATTTATATATAATATATACTATAATTTAGATAAAAAATTAGCAAAATTACGGTTTAAGGTGCACGTGATTTAAACCAGTATTGACCTGGATGCGGCTAAAAGTATGAATTTTGATTATAATGGTTATTGCAGGGCCTTTTTTAATGGCCTTTATCCTTTATAATCATAATATTTTCCAACCTAAGTAACTTTACGAATATGGCCCGGATAAATTTCGAAAAAGTTTTAATATTTTAATAATTAAATGAGTAATATTATAGAAAAGAGCTTTGATTTTTATCTATTTATTTGGTAAAGATATGGCTGTTTTTATATAATAAGTTAAAATAAATTAATAGGTATTAATAAAAAAGTTACTTTGTATATATAAATGTTTATTTTTTAAATATCTTAGCTAATTTGGGGCCGAATTACGTGCACCTTGAATTATAATTTTACTAATTTTCTTATTTAAATTATGGTATAAATTATATATAAATTAGATTAAAATTTATAAAGTTATTAAGGTAAACGTTAAAAAGGTGGGAAAAAGTAATTGGTACGTATCCCTTTTATTACGTACCCAGCAATGGGCATATTACGTAATTAATGTTGTTTATAATAATTTTTAAATTTATTAAATTTATTTTTTATTAAATATTTTTATAATTATAAAATAAATAAAATTTTAATAATTTAAATATATTTTAATATAATATTATATTTTTTTTAAATAATATTTTTATTTTTTAAAATAATTAATTATTATAAATAATTTTTTATTATAAATTTTATAATTTATTTTTATTAAAATTAATTTTTATAAATAAAAAATTATAAAATATAATTTATTATTATTTTTAATTTATAAAACAACGTTAATAATAATTTAATTAAAAACGTTATATTTAATAAAAACTTTTTTTTTTAAATTAAAATATATTAAAATAAAGTAATATTAGTTGCGCAGTATGCTGTTTATTAAGTGCGCAATATATGGGGTATGGTTTTAAGTAGCTTTAAATCGGTTCCCGTACTTTTCTTTAAATAACTTTACAGATTTTGGTCCGATTTATATATAATTTATACCGTAATTTAAGTAAAGAAATTAGTAAAATTATAAACCTAGCCGCACGTAATTTGGACTAATATTAAGTTGGATGCGGTTGAAAGTATGAATTTTAATTATAATAGCTATTTTAAGGCTCCTTTTAATAGCCTTTATCCTTTATAATCTTTATACTTTTCAACTTTAATAATTTTATTAATATAATTTATATAAATTTCGAAAAAGTTTTAATATTTAAATAATTAAATAATTAATATTATAAAAAAGAGCTTAGAATTTTATTTATTTATTTCGTAAAAATATGGTTATATTTATAAAATATGTTAAAATAAATTAATGAAAACCATTAAAAATACCATTTTATATATATAAATAAGGGTATCTTAAATATTTCTACCAATTTTAAGCCGAATTACGTGCATTTAAGATTGTAATTTTCGTTATTTTCTTATTTAAATTATGGTATAAATTATATATAAATCAGATTTAAATTCGTAAAATTATTAAAATAAACGTTAAAAAGGGGGGAAAAAGTAATAAGTATATACCCCTTTTACTACGCACGCAACAATAAACATACTACGCAACTAGTGTTGTTTTTAAAATAAACGTAATTATATATTTTTTTTTAATAATTTAAAAATTATTTCTATTTTTTTAATTTATTTTTAATCTTTTTTATTTTTTTTATTTATTATAATAATTAATTTAATTATTTTTAAATATTTATAAATAAATTTTTTATAAAAATTTAAGAAATTTATAAATTATTATAATTTTTTAAAGTTTATTAATATTTTTTAATTAATAATATATTTAATTTTATTAAATAATATAAAAATATTATTAATATTTATAATATAATTTAAAAATTTCATTTTTTATATTACTTATTTATATTTTTATAAAATAATTATTAAATTATATTTTATAAGTTTTTTAAATATTTTTTTAATAATTTTATTATATTTTTTTTTAATATTAACATATATAAATAAATTATTAATATATATTAAAAATTTATTATTAATTATATTTTTAAAAATATTATTTATTATAATTTAAAATATAATTAATATATTATATAATTTAAATAATATAATAAAATATTTATAAAATTTATATTTATATTTAAACGTTATTTTTCACTTATTTTTTTTTTATATATAAATTAAATTAAATTTTATTTTAAAGTTTATTTTAATAAATTATTTAATAATTTTAAATTAATTTTATATTTTAAAAATAAAAAAAATAAAATATTTAATTAATATTATAATAATGTTTAATTTTTAATAATTTATTATTAATTATAAAAGATTTTTAAAGTTTAATTTAAGTATAAAAAATATAAAAAATATGTAAAAAAATGTAAATTTATAAATTTATTTTATATTTAATATATTATTTAATTATATTTTAAAAATGTATAATTTTATTTTATTTATAACATAAAAAAGTCTTTATAAAAAAATCTTTTTTTTTATTAAATTTATAATATAATCTTATAATTAATAGTTAAAAAATCTTTTTTTTATTTTTTTAATTATAATAAAAATATATTTTTTAAATTTTATAAAAATTCTTATTAATAAAGAGCATTGATATCCGGGCTACCCCCCCTCCGCTATCCGGGCTACCCTCCCACCAAAAATTGGGTTGGACCAATCAGAGGCAAGGATCTTATCAATTCAATCTTTTGTTGCCGTATTGACCTACCTCGCTATACACTCAAATAACTTCACGACATCAGCAGTCTCAACATTATAATTGGTATCATTTAATTGCCCCAATTGATGCGAAAATAATGATACAAGTTGCACTTGAATAGGCCTCGTCGTTGTTGTGTTATAGTCATGATAGAATCTTATAGCGATTCTCGGCAGTGGGAAGCAAGCACGTGACACCCCTTACAGGCACTCTCGAGGACTCCGAATGCTGCAATAGCAATATATACCTCAATACCTATCGCATGAGCATGCAACCTGGACCATTCTTTTCGCATCAATTGGGGCTATTGAATGATACTAATTATAATGTTTGGAGTGTTGATTTCGTGAAGTTATTTGAGTGTATAGTGTGGTTGTATACATTGTAATGAAAGGTTGAGATCCTTTAATCTGATTGGTGGAGCCCAACTTTTAGTGGAGGGTAGCCCGGATAGCGAAAGGGGGGTAGCCCGGATATTAATGCTCTTAATAAATTATTATTATTATTTAATATAATAAATATATATTATATAATATCTTTAATATAATATTAATAATAATATTTTAAATTAAAATAAATATTATTTAAATTAATAAAAATATTTTTAAATTAATAAAGTTTTAATTATTATTATAAAAAAATAAAATTACATTTATTATTTATAATATTAAATTTAAAATTTAAATAAATATAATAATTTATTTTATATTTTAATATTATTAAATTAATATAATAATAAGTTTTTTTTATTTATAATTATTATATTAAACATTATTATTTTTTTAAATATAAATTTTTTAATTATAAAAAATTTTTAAATTTTTACTTTAATAATTATTAAAATAATAATCGTTACTTTTATATTTAATAAAATTTTAACCGAATATTTTTTATTATTATATATTAATATTATATTAATAATAAATTATTTTTTTAATTATAATTTTTATTTTATTTTTTTATTTAAATTTTTAAATTTATTAATTATTTTTTTAATAATAATTAAATAAATAAAATATTTATTTTAATAAAATTT
>NW_025954066.1:0-6114 GCF_022497035.1 Daldinia vernicosa | reverse complement strand
TTATAAATAATATTATAATAATTAACGTTATAATAATTAATATAATAATAATTAATAAAATAATAAAAAATATTTTATATATAAAAAATAAAAATGTTAATTTATAAGATATCTTATTATAAAACAATAAATAAAATATAAAAAATAGCAATAATATATATAAAAATATAAAATAAATAATATAAAAAAAAATTTAATATATTCTTAATTAAATATAAAAGAAAAAAAAATACTAAAAAAAAAGTATTTATAATTATAACAATTAAAAAAAATACTTTAATAAAAACAATTTTAAAAATAAAAAATATATATTTATACTTATAACTTAATATATTATTAAATATAAAAAAATTAACAAATATAAATTAATTAATATTTTTATAAATTAAATAATATATTATATATTTATAAAATTAAATATATTTAAAAGATATTTTAAAAAGATAATATTTACTAAAAAAACTAATAAAATAAATTATAAACGTTAATAAATTTTTTATATAAAAAACTAATATATATATAAATTTTAAAATATAATATTAAACATTAAAATATTTAATATATTAATAAAAAAAGAAAACTAAATAAAAACTTTATAAAAAACATATTTATATATTAAAATAAATATAACAATAATAAAATAATATATAATCCGTTTTAATAATAATGTAAATAAATAAAATATAGGAATAATATACGTATATACTTTATTTAATATCATTTTTTTCCATATTATACCTATAAATATACCATTTTTATTATACTTTAAAAATATAAATAAATTTGATATATATTTAAATAATATAAAGAATATATTAACTTATAAAAATAAAGACTATCTTATTATCAGAAAATAAAGATACGCGTAATATTTGTTAAATAGTCCGGAATAAATAATTATACATTATTACCTTATAAAAAATAAACTGTAATAAATCTATTAATATTTCGGCTATTTTACCGTAAAACGGCTATATAACATTTTAAATAAGGTAAGGTATAATAAATTTAATAAATTTATTATTAAGAAAATTAATAAATATTATTACCAATATTAAATATACGGAAATATACCCGAAAGGTTTAAATTCATTATAAAAAATAATATAAATTTTAATTATAATATATATATAAATATAATATATATTAATAATAAACTTATATTATACGCAATTAATAAGGTAACATTATTTTAAATAACGAAATTTTTAAAAGATATAATAATTAAATATATTTAAAATATATTATAAATAATTTAAATAAATAATTACTTTAAACCATTTAATAACTTAATATTTAATATTAAAAAAAATTTTACCGTAAACAAATTTACGATTAATACGAAGAATTTATTAATTATTATCGAAAAAGTATTAATTAAAATACATAATTTAATAAGGTAATTTAAATAATATTATAACCCATTATAATAAACATACGAAATAATATTTAAAAACTTATAAAATATTTAAACAAACACTTATAATATCCTTTAAATAATAATAAAAGTTATTAATAATATAACTAAACTTAATAAATTAATACCCACGTTATTTATATTTAAAATATATTTAAAATTTATAAAAATATCACTTTTAACTCCTTTAATTACGGTAAAAATTACAGTTATAAAAAAAGTAATAACGGAAATACGTAAACTTAAACTATAATAATAAATAAATAAAGCCTTAAATATAAAAAATAGCTTAAATATCTTAAATACCTTTAAATTACCATTATAATCGAAAGTTTAAATCTATTAAAAGAATAAAGGATAAATAAGATTTTATAAATTAATTATATATAATAATAAAACATATATCGTTAAAATAAACGATAAGTTAATAAAGTTTTAAACTATAATTATTAAATTTTATTTAAAAAACAAATATTTATATATATTATATAATAATAATAATTTAAATGTAAAATCTACTTTTAATAAAATAAAAAAGGATAAATATATATTATAATTTAAAATGGTAATTTAAAAAAAAACTATAAGAATAATTGCCCGGAAATAAAAATAAATTAAAATAAGCAATAATATATTAGTTATTTAAAAAAGTAGAAAACGTAAAACTCGTAGTGTAATTTTAAGAAGAAAGGAAAATTACCGCCCCCGATAAATCTTTCAAAAAATTAAATAAGTTAAAAATTAAAGGATTATTTAAAAAAAGCATATTTTTATTTAAGAAATTTAATAAGGAAAAATATAAAAATACTTAAATATTTAGTTTAAAAATTATTTATAAAATAAAAGGAAAAATAACTAATATATTATATAAAAAATCGAAATTTATTATATAAAGTTTTAACAATAAAAAAAAAAGAATTTTAATATAATTATTAATAATTTAATAGGTAAGCCAATAGATTATACTCGTATTAACCTTTAAGATATATAAAAAAAATAAGAAAATAATAATTTAATTGTAAAATGTAATATAAGTATATATATAATTTTAAAACCTTTTTATTTAAAAGATTATAATTAAATTATTAAAAGAATTAATATTTATATTTTTAAAAGATATAATTATAATTATAATTAAATTTTTATACAATATTTTTAAAATTAAAATATATTAATAGGTAATATATTTCATTTATTATAAAAAGAAATTATTTATAATTATATTAACTTATAATTTATACCTTTTAATAATAAATATATTAAAATAATTTAAATTAATTATAATATAAACCGATAATATATTAAAAATATTAAATAAATTTTTTAATAAATTAAAAAATAAGAAATTTAAAAAGGCCAAATTTATTATAAAATTTAAAATATATTTTATAAAAAGAAAAACTAATCTTTAATAAATATATATTATTTAAAAATAAAAAAAATAATATTTATATATAATAAAAAAGATAAAGAAAAAAGATAACATTTATTAAAATTAGAAAAAACAACATTTTATAATAATATATATAATAAAAAACTTAAAATTTATATATAATATTTATTTATTAATTTAAAACCATATTTAACTTAATAAAAATAATATAATATTAAAACCTTAAAAAAGATAATATAGTTAAATTAAATAAAAGATTATAATAATAATTTAATAATTTTAAATAAAAAATCCGATATATACTTATCGATTTAATTATAGTTAAAATATTTGTTTTTATAAACGGTTTATTCGTAAATAATAAAAACTTTAACTTATAAATCAAATATAAAATTATTATTATAAATAAAATAAAAGATAATAAATTATTTACAATAAAAAATAATATAATATATTAAAATTTAATTAAATATTAATAAATTATTAAAAGTGTATTAATAAATAAAATATATATAATAATTTACGGCGTAAATATAAAATTAATTATTAACACAACAGTAACGTTAATATTTAAACAATTAAATTTTTAACCTTTATAAATAATAATTTATATTAATTTATTTTTATTATATAAATATATTATAAAATTTAATAATATAAAAAAAAAATAATTTATAATTAATATTATATTATTTTAATAATCTTATAAACGTTGTAAAATTAATAAAATTTAATAAATTTACAATAAAGATAATTTAATTAATATAATAATTAAATTAAATTTTAATAAAATCTTAAAAGAATTTATTAATTTTAACTAAATTTAATTACGGTTATAAAAATAAATTAAATAAATTTGCAATAAAACTATTAAAAAAACCAATAAATAAAACAATAAAATTACATTTAATTGGAATTATATTATATATAAAACGAAAAAAAAAAAATATTATAAAGGGGATAATAATTGGTAATATTAACCTAAAAATAATTAACGAAAAAAAGGAGGAAATTCTTATATATACATAAATATACGTAATTACGTAAGAAAAAAAAGACTATTAATATTAAAATAATAATTACGTACTTATATAACACATGTATTAAGGTTGAGGCTAATGGGGCCGTGTTTTACCCATAATTAAGTAAAAAGGATTTTTTTTATAATTTATAAATCTTTTTTTATTTAATTAATTACACAATTAAAATCCAATTAATTAATCGTTACATTATTATATTTCATTATTATTTAAATACGTATTCGTATAAAAACTTTAATATTACTAATTTAACAGTTAAATTATTAAAAATGTTATTATTTTTTAATAATTAATTAAGATTTTTTTTATTTAATATAAAATTTTAATATTTTAAATAATTAATAATTAAAAATTACAACCATACTTTTACCGGCGCTTTTTAAACATAATAATAATAATAAAATTATCGTTTTATTTTTATAATTTATTTTTTATTTAATAGTTAAAGTATTATAATATTAAAATATTTAAAAAATAAAAGAAATTTAATATAAATTTTATTTATATTTTATAAAAAGTAAATAATATATTTATAATATTTATATTATTATTTTTAAATTTAAAATTATATTATTAATTTTTTTTAAATATATAATAAATATATTAAATAATATATAATAAGAATATTTATATTAATATAAATTTTTATAATTAATATCTTTTTAAGGGATTTTAAAGCGGGTAAGTAATTAAAAACATTATTAAAATTAAATTTATTATTAAAAAAAAAACAATTTATTATTTTTTTATTATTATTTTTATGGTATATTTTATAAATTTTATTAACTTTTAAAATAACGTTAAATTATTTCTTTTTATAATAAAGGTAAACTTATATTTTTTCATTTATTAAATGTTAATTAAATTTTTTTTTTTAAATAATTTTATTAAAGTTTAAAAATATTTTTTAATTATTTTTATTATATTTAAAAGTAAATTAAGTTATCGTATTTAATTTACTTATAATACTTTATTTAATCTACTTATATAAAACGAGCCTTTAATCCCGTAAGGATTAAAGGCTTTTTATTAATTACATTTATTAATTATTAAAGTATTTTATTAATTATCCATAATATTAATTTAATAAGTTATTAAATAAAAAAAAGGTAAGTAATTAATTTTATTTATAAAATTAATTAATTAAATTATATGTTAAAAATTACTTTTACCGTTTTAATTTATTAATAATAATTAATAAAAGATTATTTTTATAAAAGCATTTTTATTACTTTAATTTATTAATAATAATTAGTTTAAAGTTATTTTTATAAAGTTGTTTTTATTATTTCGGTTTATTAATAATGGTTATATTTTTATAAAAATGTCTTTATTATTTTAACTTATTAATAATGGTTAATAAAAAATTATGTTTATAAAAGCGTTTATAAGGTTTTTTTTTTTTACGATTTTTACGCGGTGTAACCAACTTACTTTTAATTTTTAAATTAATTTTAACTTTTAAATTATTTTAAAATTAGTTTTTAAGATTTAATTAATAATATTTAATTAAGTTTTTTAAATAAAAGATTTATAAAAGATTTTTATTATTATATTTTTTTATATAATAATAACGTTAAATGTTATTAAGTTTTTAATAAATAATGTTTATTATAAATAAATTATTTAATATATATTTACTTTAAAAATACTTTTCTTAAAATATTAAATAAATAATATTATATTAAAAGGTAATTAAAATTATAATTATAACAATTAAAAAGTTTTAAAAAAATTTAATATTAATATAATTAATAAAAAATATTTATAAAATTTATTAATTATTTTTTAATATTATAATAATTAAGGCATATTATTATTTAATAATTAATTTAATAAAAAAAATAAATTAATAAATATTTTTTTTATAATAATAATTATTATAAACCTTTATTTTTATATTAAAATTTATAACGTTTTTTTATTAATATTTTACGTTAATAAAAAAGTTTATAAGAAAAAAAAAGGTAAAATTATAATATATAATATTTTAATAAATTTTAACTAATTATTTTTTTATTATTTAATAAATTCTTTTATTAATTTCTTTATTATTTATTAATAAATTATTTATTAATTTCTTTATTAATTTTATATAATAATTTTTAAAAATTTTAATATAAAAAATATCTTTAATAAATTAAAAATTAATTAATATAATAGTTAATTTAATAAAAAATATTTAAAAAATAAAAGATTAAAATTTAATAAATTATTATTTTAAAATTAAAAAAATATATAATAAAAAAATTATAATTTTTATA
>NW_025954065.1:0-6303 GCF_022497035.1 Daldinia vernicosa | reverse complement strand
AATTAATATTATTATATTTATTTTATAATTATATTTTTTTAAAATTTTATATTTTATAAATATTATTAATATAATAATTAATAATAATTTAAAAATTATTATAATATAATTTATATTTAATTATTTTTTATTTTATATATAATATTTAATTTTTAAATATATAAGTTTTAATTAAACTTTTTTTTTTTTATAAATAAATATATATTTAATTTTTTATAAATTTAATATTATTAAAATTATTATAAGTTAATAATACCTTATATTATATAATTAATTATTTTATAAATAATATTTTTTTTTCCATTATTTTATAAATATATTTATTATATTTAATTAATTATTATTTTTATAAAAGTTACGTATTAAACATTAAATAAAAATTATTATATTTTTTTTATTTAAAAATATAATTATAAATTATTAACGTTTTTTTTAATAATTTAAAGAAATTTATTTAAAAATTTATTTAATATTTATATAATATAATTTTTTTAATATTTTTATTAATTTTTTTTATTTTACCGTTTTTTTTAATTATAATAATATAAAATATTTAATTATTAAATCGTATTTTTAAATTTATTTATTTACATTTATATTTATAAATAATTTTTTATTATTATTAATTTATTTTTTTAAATAATTATATATATTATTTATATATAAAAATAATTATAAATATTTATTAAATAATATAATATATATAAAATAAACTTTAATTTATTTCGTAATATATTTTATAATTATTAATAAAATATATATATTAATTAATATATAATTAATTATTTATTAAATTAACGATATTAATAATTAAATTAATTAAAAATTAAATAATAAAAAATTTAATTTTTTTATTAATTAATAATTAAAATATTTAATTATAATTTATTATATTTATAAATAAATTAATCGGTTAAAATGTAAATTAATTATTTGTAAATTTAATGATTTTATAAGTTTTATTTAAATAATTATATTATGGTTTTTATTATATTTTATTATATTAAATAACGTAAATTATATTTTAAGTTTTTTTTAATACGTTTTTTAATTTATAATGTTTATTAAACTTTATACTCGTATATTTTATATATTATACTTTACCGTTTTTTAATACTTTTTTATTTTAACGTTTTTTTATTTTATTATCGTATTTTATTATTTATATATTTTTTATTATACGTATAAATTTTTAATTAATATAAATCGTTAAATCGGTTATTTAAATTTTAACTTTTTTAAAATTTTATGTTTTTTATATATTTTTATTTAACTTATAAAACCTTTTATATTACTTTAATTTTTTTCGATTTTTAAATATATTTTATAATTATTACGGTATTTTAATATAAACTTAACTTTTTACGTTATAATTATCGTAAAATGGTTATTATAAAAGGATTTATTAATTATATATTACGATATTTTAATATAAACTTATTATTATTACGGTAATTATTATAAAAAAATATAAGTATATATTATATATAATATTTATTTTATTATAAAAAAATACGAGGTTATAATAATGTTTATTATATAAAGTTTTATTACGTATAATGTTTAACTTAATTTTATAATATATAATGTTTAACTTATAATTATTATTATTATTAAATAATATTATTTTAAATTATTTTAATTATTCGATTAATTTATTATTATTCGTTTAATAAGTTATTATTTTTTTATTACTTTTTTTTATTACTTTAATTATTTAACGCGTTTATTAATTAATAAATTATTATTTTTCCTTTTTTATTATTTCGCTTTTTAAGTTTATTTAAAAGATATTTATGGTTTAAATTAAAGTAACACTAATCGTGTAATATGCCCATTACTACCCGTGCAATATTCGCGATACGTACCTGGCTTTTTTCGCCCCCTTTTTAACGTTTACCTTAATAACTTTACGAATACTGGTCCAATTTTTCTCGAAAAAACCTAATTAATTATATAAGAAATTCAGCAAAAATACAATCTAGGGTGCACGTGATTCGGCCCCGGATCCGCTGAGATATTTAAAGAGTAAGCATTTATGTATACAAAGTGACTTTTTTACAAGTACCTACTAGTTTATTTTAGCTTATTATATAGAAATTGTTATATCTTTACGAAATAAATAGGTAAAAATCTGGGGTTTGTTTCATAATTTTAGCTATTTGGTTATTTAAATATTAAGACTTTTCCGGAATTTATCCGGGTTATATTCGAAAAGTTATTAAGGTTGAAAGGTATTGGGATTATAGGGGATAAAGGCTATTAAAAGGGGCTTTATAATAGCCACTATAATCGAAATTCATACTTTCAGCCGCATCCGGGTCAATTCTGGTCCGAATCACGTGCACCCTGGGTTGTAATTTTGCTGATTTTCTTATCTAAATTATGGTGTAAATTATAAATAAATAGGACCAGGATTCGTAAAGTTATTAAAGGTTGACCGCGAAAAGCGATTTTAAACTACCCGGTACGTACCTCATTTTACTGCACGGGTAGTAATGAGTATATTGCACGACTAGTGTTACTCTTAAATTACTTATTATTTTTTTTTATTAACTTTTTAAAACAATTATTTTAATATTATTTAACGCCGTTATATAATAACGCGTATTAAATCGTATTATTTTTTCGTATAACTTTAAATATATTTTTAATGCGTTGTTTTTTAACGCGGTTTTTAAATATATTTTTAATGTGTTATTTTTTAACGTAATTTTTATAACTTATTTTTAACGCGTTATTTACTTTACGCGAAATTATAATTTTAATAACTTTATTTTTAATTTACTCGTAAAAATCCACGTTAAAAAAACGTTACGTAACGCCGAAAAATGTTAAAACGGTAAAAATGTTATTATATAAATAAATTAATCGGTTAAAATGTAAGTTAATTATTTATAAATTTAATAATTTTATAAACTTTATTTAAATAATTACATTACGGCTTTTATCGTGTTTTATTATATTAAATAACGTGGATTACACTTTAAACTTTTTTTAATAATATTATTAATATTATTTTTAAATATTAATATTATTTTAATACTTTTTTAAATATTATTTTAATAATTACGTGGTTTTAATTATAATAAATATTACGTATTTAAATAATTAAATTATTATATTTTAATATTTTTTAAAAAATTATAACTTTATATATTATTTTTATTATATAAAATAAATTTTTAACGGTTTTATTATATTTAATAATTTTATAAAGGTTTTTTTTATATATAATAAAATAATTTTTTATTTATTTTTTTTTAATAATAATTAAAAATATAATTTTAAATTATAAATATTTATATATTATTTAAAAATTTATTTAATTAAATTTATAAAAATATTAAAATTTTTTTTATATATTTATTTTATTAATTAAATAGTTTAAATTACTTATTTTATTAAAAAACTTTAATAAATAATTAATAAAAATATTAATTTTACTTAAATAATAAATAATTTTAATATTATAATATTTAATAATATTAAAAAAATGAAAAATTTTAACTGGTTATTTAAATTTATTATTAATTATTTTTAATAATTTATAATTTATAATTATTATAATATTTCTTTTTTTTACTTAATATTATTAATATTAAAATGTTAATATAATTTTTAATAATTTTTTTTTTATATTAAATATTATATTTATATTTTTATTAATTTTTTTAAAAAATAAATTATTAAATAAAAGATTTATTAATTTTTATATATATATAATTATAAAAAAGTTATTTTAATATATTTTTTATTAATATTTATTTTTATTATATTTAATAATATCCATTTAAATCGTTATAAAATAAACATAATTATAATTACGTTATAAATTTCCTTTTAAATTATTTTTATTATTTTATTTAATTAAATTAATTAATTTTTAAATTTTTTTAATATTAATAATAATAATTTAAATATTATTAAATAATCTTTAATAAAATTTCGGAAATATTTAATTACATATATAAAAGATTTAATTTTTATTAATATTTTTAATATAAATTAATTTTTAATTATTATAATTTTTATTAAATCGGTTTTAATTTTTTTTTTAATATAATAAATTTTAAAAATATATTTTATTTAATAAATATTTATATTTTATTTACGTTTAAAATTATGCCATATTTAATTAATTATTTAAATATTATTATAATTTATTTATATAATTATTTATTAATATTAACTTAAATATAAATATTATTTAATAATTTCGTTATAAATTTTCGAAATAATTTTAAAATTTTATTTATTATTATTTAAAATATTATTAATACATTTATTAATTTAAAAAATATAATAAACCATTTATAAAATTTAAATAATATTATAAAAATTATTTTTTTATAATATTTTAATTTAATTTTAATATATTAAAATTTATTTTTTAAATTAATAAACATATATTATTTATATTTAATTATTTTTTAAATTTAATTTTAAATATTAAATAACAAATATATGTTTTTTTTAATACATTTATTTAATTTTTTATAATCGTAATAAAAATATTAAATAACTTTAAAATTATATTTATTAAGTTTAATTATTTAATTTAATACTTTTTTAAATATTAATAATAATGATAATCTTTAAAAACTTTTACTTTTTTATAAAATTTTACTTTTATAAACTTTAATAAAATTTTATAATATTTATTTTTAATATAAATTATATTATTATAAAAATTATTTAATTAATAAATTATCCTTTATATTAATTTTATATTTAATTTTTAATTTTATATTTATTTATTTCTTCATTTTATTAAACAATTTAAAAAATTATTATTTATATAATAATAAATATTTATTAATTTTTAAATTATTTTTAAATATATTTTTATACTATTTAATTTTTAATAAAATATTTATTAATATAATAATTATTTTAAAAATAATTTTTTTATTTATTAAAAAATAAATTAAAAGATCTTTTATTAATTTTAATATTAATTTATTAATAAATTTTTTTAATTATATTATTTTATTAAATAAAATTCTTTTATAATATACTTTTCATTTATAAAAAATATTTTATCTTAAAATTAAATTTTTAAAAAATATTTCATTTAAGATTATTTTTATTATAATAATAAAAATTACATTATAACCATTTATTATTTTAAACCTTATATAAACAATTATATCTTATTTAATTTTAAATTTAATTTTTTTAATTTTTAATATAATAAATTATTTTTATAATTAATATTTTTTTATATTTTTAATTAATATTTTTAAAATATAATAAACACTATAATTATAATTAAAAAAAATTATAAAATTTTAATTATTATAAATTTACACTTTAAAAATATTATAATTTTATTTATAACCTTTTTAAAAAAACTTATCTTAAAATAATAATAATCTTTTACCTTTATTTACTTTAATTTAATAAATATAACTATTTTATTTATCTTTTTTATCCATAAAATATTATTTAAAAATATTTTTAAAAATTTAATTAAAGGTTTTATTATTTAATTTTAATATACGTTTTTTTATATCGTTATTATTATCTTTATTATTAATAAAATAAACTTATTTATTATTTTTATTTTTTCATTTATTAACAACTTTTTTAAATTTCTTTATAAAATTTATTTTATTATTTTTAAAAAATATACTTTTAATAATAATTTTTTTACCATTAAAAGATAATTTATAAAAAAATTATATTTTTTTTTTATAATTTTTAATTTAATAACCTTTTTTATTATAATTAAAATATTTATTATTTAATATTTTAATTATATAATTATATTTATTTATTATATTAATTTAACAGTTATTATTTTAAAAATTAAATATAAATAATTATTTTATAATATTTAATATTATTTTTCTTATATTTTTTAATATAATCTTTATTTTTTTAAAGTAATTAAATATAATTTCACTTATTTTTATATAATAAAATAATATTATTTTATTTTATAATTATATTATAATTTTTAAAGTATTATATATTTTATTTTTTATTATTATTTACTTAATAATATATATTTATTTAATAATTTTTTCGATTAATTTTTTTATATTTTATATTTTTATTTAATTTTAATACATTAATTATATTTTTAATATATATATTTATAATATATTAATTAAGATTTTTTATATTTAATATATAATTTTATCGTTTATTATTAATTAATAAAATACTTTGTAAATTTATCGTATAAAATTAATTAAATTTTTATTTTAATATAATAATATAATTATAAATAAAATTATTAAATTATATAATATATAATAATTTATTAATATTTATAATATAATTTTTATAAAT
>NW_025954064.1:0-6311 GCF_022497035.1 Daldinia vernicosa | reverse complement strand
AAAATTTTAAATATAATTTTTTTTTAATTAAAATATTTTTTTTTATATAAAATTATTAAATTTATATTAATAAATATATATAATTAATAATTAATTAAATTTTAATTTTTTTAATTTATATAAATTTTTTAATAAATTATATTTATTAAAAAATTATTTTAATATAATAAAATTATATTTTAATTTTATAAAAAATTTATTATATTAATAATTTTATTAATAAAAAATAAAATATTAATAAATAAAGGAATTTAAAATTGTAATAATATTTATATTAAAATTATATATATATTTAAAATTGTAAAGATTTTTATGTTTATATGGTTACTCTATTATTATAATAAAATATATATTATTTATCGTAATTTTTTAAATATATATATAAATATTATTTAAATAAATGTATTTTATATGCTTTTATAAATACATTATAAAATTATTCTTAATCTTTTATATTTAATAACTTTATAAATTTATAATATTTACTTTTATTTAAAAATTTAATAAATTTATTAATAAAATTTTTTTTATTATTTATATATTATATTATAATATAATTATCCTTTACTTTTTATTATATATAATAATAATCTTTTTTAATATGCCGTTTTTAACAGTTTACCATTAATTTTTATAACCATATAATAGCCATTATATTATCACATAATAATATAATCGGTCCGTTAAATATATGGTTTAATTCCTTTAAAAAATTGCGTATTTACGTTACGTTTATAATAATAGTAATAAATATAACATATTTAACTTTATTTAAACTTTTTATTATAACCGTTTATAATTTCGATAGCTATAATATAAATATCCCGGCTATAAAAAATATATAATTAATAATTAATTTTTTAATAATTAAATTTAAAATATAATTTATATTTATTATACCGTATAATCCAATCTTATTAAATTTACAATGTAAATAATTTTCGTAAAATATTTAATATCTTATATACTGATTTTTAATACCGCATAAATATTTTATTACTTTTTTTATACCAGCCATATATTTTTTTATAAGATTACATATAAATCGTACTTAAATTAATATTATAAAATTAATATCAGGCTTTATTAAACAAATAAAAAAGTTTATTTTATCCATTAATAATATATATTTAAATATTTTATTTAAATTTATATAATTATTTTTATTACGGGAAATTATATTTTTTTAAACTTTTAAATTAAATAAAATTAAAATTTTTTTTATATCTTTAAATCTTATATTATAAAATACTTTCTTAATATATTACTTTTAATTAAAACATATATTATTAATAAAAGTTAATTTTAAAATTTATACTTTTAAATATTAATTAACATTATTTAAATTTATAATAAATATACTCTTTTAAATATTAATAATTAATTTTTTTAACCTTTTAAAATTAAATTTAAATAATATAAAATTATTAACGTAAAAAATTATAACATTTTTAATATTTTTATTAATATATATAACATTATTAACTATTAAAGGTTAATATTTTAATTTTTTAAATATCTTTTAAATCTTTTTTTATTACGTAATTTTAAACTATTTTAATTTATATAAGAGATTTATTAATTTAATAATTTTTAATTTATTAAAACTTAATTTTTTTTTTTATTTAAATAAATATTAAAATACTTTTTTAATATAAAAAACTATTTTATATATATATCTTTAATTAAATTCCTGTTAAAATATACCGTTATAAAATTAATTTATACCATATGCCATTTTAACAGCGTAAATAACGCCATTAAAATTTTTTATAAAGTTATTTTAACTATTATTACCTTTATTTTATTATAATTTATTTCTTTACATTAAATAAAATTATATATATAAATACGCACTTTAAACTTATTTAACTTTTTATTAAATAAATATTTTTTTTTTAATATTTATTTAAAATTTATACGATAATCGTAAATAGCCTTTTATAATAATTAAAAATTAAAAATGTTACGGCAAAGGTTTTTTTCGATTTTTTTAAAAATAACTTTAAACCATTTATTACATTTAAAATTAAACATTGCCTTTTTAAATATAAATTTATTATTTATTTAAAATATTTTATATTATTTTATAATATTAATAAAATATTTTTAAATAAAATTATTTTATTAAATTTATTTATATTTTTTTAAAAAATTATTTATTATATTAATATAATAAATAATAAAGTTTATATAAAAATTATAATTATAATTATTATATAAAATATTATTAATTTTATTTTTATAAATAAAAGTTATTATAAAAAGGTTATTAATTTTATTAAATATTTTATATATATATAAATTAAATATAAGTTTTTTAAAACATTTATATTTATATTTAATTTAATTATTTTTTTTATTAATAATATTTTTATTAATAATGTTATTATTACGGTTTTTTATTTTAATTTTAAAAATTTTAGCGGTTTTTTAATAACGTAAATATTTTTATATATAGTTTAATAATAATTTAATAATATTTCTTAAGTTAAAGGCTTTATTATTATTTTTAATATATTTATAAAAGATAATATATAATATTATAAAGAATTTTCCTTTTTTAAATATTTATACTATAAAATTATATTTTTTTTAATAATTTAAAAATATAATCTTTATTTTTTTTATATTAAACTTTTTAGCTATTATAATTTAGTAATTTAAATTAATTAATATAATATAATAATTATTAATAATTTTAAGGTAAATATTATAGGATTTATAATCTTTTTTAAATTTTAAATATACTTTATATATTTTTATAAACGTAATATTTTCTTAGCTTAATACTTTAATTTTATTAATAATATATATTACTATTATAAATATATAGTTTTAAAAATAGGTTAGTATTTTTATTATAATGTATATAATTTTTATTTCATTTTACAAAAATTATATATTCCTTTTTATTATGCCATTTTAATATTAATTATAAGGTAAAAATTAAATTAATTTAATATCTTTATTGTAATAAAAAGTCTTTAAATAATTTATTTTAAATTTTTATTTACCGTTAATTTAAAAAGTTTTAATTTATTTTTTAAAGCTGTTAAATTAATTAAAAAAGGTTAAAAATATTTTATAAAATTAAATAAAATATTTTATTAAAATTTTAATAATTTTATTTTTTATTTTATATATTATAAATTATTATTATATATTTTAATTATTTATAATTATTATAAAATATTTTAATTATTTATAATTATTATAAAATATTTATTACCTTTAATTAAAATAAATTATAAAAATCTTAGGTTATATTAAATAATTTCACCAAGATAATTCGCTTATTTTTAAAGCTTTTTCGAAAATATTTTTATAATTTTTACCTAATTATAAATAAAATAAAAGAAACTTTTAATTATTTTAACATTTATATTTATACTTATAAATTTATTAATAATTTATTTTATTTTATTTATATTAAAATAATATAATTTTTAATATTAAACAATTAATTTATTTTTTATTTTATTTAATAATTTTAATATTACCTTATAAATTATTAAAACTTCTTTTAAATCTTAACTATTATTTCTTATATTTATCCTTAATGTATCTTTTTATTAAAACAATTTATAAACTTTAAACTTAAATTTACCATATTTATATAATAAAAAACCTTATTATTTTATATTTATAATTATAAGGATTATTTTATTAATATTTTAAATATATTTATTATTTATCTATCTTTTTATTTTATATAATAATTTTCTTAAGAAAATCTTAAATAAGAAACTTTAAATAAAAAAGGTATATTATAATATTATTTTTATAAGTTTTTTATTAAAGCCTTATAATTTATATTACACTATTCTCATTTTATTTATAAGAATTGTTTTAACTTTTATATAAATATTATATTCTTTATTTAAAAAGTTAATTATCGTTTTAAAGAAAAAATTGTTTACGTTATTTATAATATATATATTAATGCTTATGTTTATAAAAAAATGGTTATTATATATAAAATGGTGGTAAAAAATTAAATTTAATAAATATGTTAACTTACTTTTTCGTATAATTATTAACGTTATTAAAACCGAAGATAGTTATTACAATTTATATTTAAAGTTCTTTTTAAAATATTAAATATTATATATTTAAATTAAAGAATTTATAATACCTTAATTTATTTTAATAATGTATATGTCATTTCTTGTTTAAATATATTAATTTATTTCAATTAACAATTATAAAGTATAAGTTACTTGATTATTTTAATTATTTTAAACATTATTTTTGTTATTATTTTTCGGATAATCCTTTTTCTTATACTTATATTTATTATATTTATAATAAAAGATTTCTTTTTTTATATTTTAATTAAATAAGTATTTAAAATGTTAAGATTTTAAAGGTTTAAGTTTAAGTTCTTTATTATTCTTTTAAAAATTATAAAATAAATTAAATAATTTAAAATCTTTACAATTTCGAAATTTATTAATAAAATTATTAATAATTTAGATAATTAACTATTTACGTAAACGGAATATTTTTTAAATTATTTTTATTTAATTTTTTACTTTTTTATTATAATTATTTAAAAATATTGTAATTTATTAATTAGGTTTTAATTTTATATTTAATTTTTAAATTATTTAAATAATTTAATATTATTTAAAATTATATTAAATTAAGTTTTTACTATTATATTTTTTATTAATAAGTTTTTTTTAAAATTCTTTTTAATATACTTTACTTGTTAAAGCATAAATCTGGTTTAATAATTTTAATACTTTTATATCTTTTTTTATATTAGAAATTAAATTAAAAAAATTTTATTTATAAATCTTAATAATAATTTTAAATATCTTTAAATTATTTATTAATATAATTTTTATTTCCTTAATATACTTAACTTTTTTAAACGTTAATATAAAGGTTTTTTTATATATTTATTAATTAAATTAATTTTTTAAATAATTTTTTTTATTAATATTAAAATTAAAACGTTTCCATTTTAATATTATAATATTTAAAATAAGTATTAACATTATTTACTTTTTCTTAGATTTTTTATTTAAATTTAATAATTTTATAAATTTTAATAATTTTTTAAACGTTAATAATTTTATTAATAAATCTAATAATAAATCTAAATTCAATAAATTTAATAAATTTAATAAATTTGAATTATTATCCGAAATAATTAAGTTGTTAAAAGTAATTTTAATAAGTTTTTTTTTTAACTTTTTATTTTATTATTTAATTAACGCCGCTATCAAAACATTTTCTTTTTTAATTTAAAACTTAATTAACTTTTTATTATTTATAAAATTTAATTTATTAAATTCCAATAATTTTAATAAAGGTAATATAAACGTTTAAAAATTTAATAAATCTTTTTATTCTTACATTTTTATAAATTATATTAAATTAAGATTTTCCAATTTATTTATTAAATATATGTCCGGCGTAAATTACTTAACCAATTATTAACAGCCTCGCGTGTTCGGGACATTGCTTTATTTAATTATAACTTTAATTAATTCGCTTTAAAAAGCGTCCATTTAATTTTTATTATGTTATTACATTTATTAATAAATATTGTTTATTTATTATAATATTTTTATTATATTTTCGATTTTAAGTTGTTAAAAAGTGGATTAAGTAATTAATTAACTATCGCCCGATTTATTATTATTTTTACTTATTTTATAAGATTTACGAAATTATTTGTCTTTTTTTTCGAATTTTTAATATAATTCCAGTTGTTTTATTATAAAACGATTAAATAATTCCTTTTGTTTTTTAATCTGGTTTTATAAGCGTTTTATTACTTTTTTTATTGGTTTTTTAAAGCAATTATTTACTGGTTTTATTAATAAATTTAAAAATATTTACAATTATTAATTAATTTAATATTTTATCGAAAACGATAAAATATTACCATAAAAAAATCCAAAATTGCAATAATATTTATATTAAAATTATATATATATTTAAGGTTATAAGAATTTTTATGTTTATATAATTACCCCATTATTACGGTAAAATATGTATTATCCATCGTAACTTCTTAAATATATATGTAAGCATTACTTAAATAAATACGTTTTATAATAAAATAAAAAATAAAAATAAAATAAAAATAATATTATTTTTAAATATATAATATTTAAAAAATATATTTTATATTAAAATTAAAAAAAATATTTATATATATTTTTAAAAATTATATAATAATTTTTTAAAATAAATATAATAATTAATTAATAAATATAAAATTTAAAATTATTTTAAATTTATTAATATAATTAATAATAAAAAAATAAAAATTTTTTTAATAAAAAATT
>NW_025954063.1:0-6325 GCF_022497035.1 Daldinia vernicosa | reverse complement strand
TATATATTTTTAAATATATTTATTAAAATTTTTAATTATATATTATAATATTTATATTAATAATAATAAAAATATAAAAATAATTATAAAATATATATTAATTATATATATATTAAAAAAAGATTTTATAATAATTATTATTAAAACACTTTTATTTTATTATTAAAGGTTTATTAATACATTTTATATAACAAGTACATTTTTATTAATTATTTTTAATTAAATTAATTTTATTACATTTTAATACATTAATTATTATAACTTATTTAATTTAATAATGTAATATATAAAATTTACATTATTAATTTCGTTTTAATAAACGTTTTTAAATAATATATATTTTAATTAAATGCATGTAATATTTTAATTATTATTCGAAAATATAATTAATTTAACGTGGCGCGTTATTATAAAAAAGCCTTTTACCGACCCGAAAATATATCACGTGGTTTTTTTAAAAGTAGTCATTATTACATATATTTAAATAACTTTACATTTAAAACATACACCGAATTAATATATATATTATTAAACTATTTTAATTAAAGTAATTTTAATAATATATATTACATATGTTTATTTTTTAAATTACATATGGTATAATTATCGATATATTAATTAAATAAAGCTTTAAATAAAGTTTTACGAAAAACCACGTAATACTTTTTTACGCGGTCGTATTTAAGTTAAATTAAAAAGTATATATTTAAATAACTTTCGAAATAATACATGTAACGATTCGATTTATAAATCATTTAAAAGTTTTAATTAAAACGAAATTAACGATGTAAATTTTATACGTTAAATCGTTAAATTAAAAAGCGTATAATAATTAATGTTATAATTAAAATGGTAAAAGTTAAAAATAAATAAAATATATTTTAATATATTAAATATATTAATAAACTTTAATAATAAAATAAAAATGTTTTAATAATAATTATTAATTTTATTATATAAATAAATAATTATTTTATATATTTTAAATTATAAAAAAATAAATAATTTTAAATAAATTTTTATAACTTTTATTTTATTTTTAATTATCTTTTTTAAACATTTAATAATTTCGTTTTATATTTATATATAATTAATTAAAAATTTAACTTTTATATATAAACTTTTAAAATATTTTTTTACCGTTAATTTTATTTTAATAATTTTTTTATTAAATTTTTATATTTTAAATATAATATTATATTATATTTTTAATTTATTTATTAAATTTTTTAATATTAAAATAATAATTTTTTTAATTTTATTAAAAAAATAATAATTAAAAATTATATTTATTTATTTATTTATAATTAATATAAAATTTATAATATTATTAATATTTAAAATAAAAAAAATTAAACGTTAATTAAATTTTTAAAAACTTATTAAACTTTTTAAAACATTAATTAATTTATTTTTTAATTTTAATTATATTATAAATTTTATATTTAATTATAATAAATCTTTTAATTTATACCTTTTTACTTATATTTATAAAATTTTTAAAAGTTTAAAAATTTAAATATTTTAATTTTAAATATTAAATAATTATTATATTTAAAAAAAATAATTATAAAATAATTATATTAAATATATTATATAAAATAAAAAATATAACTTTTAAAATTTTATAAAAAATATATTTAAAAATAAATTAATTAAAATAATTAATAAATTTTTTAATAATTATATTATTTAATTATTTAAAAAAAATATAAATAATTTTATTATTTTATTAATAACTTTATTTTTATAATATTTTTAATAATATTAAATTATAAATAAAATTTTCGTAAAAAATAATATTAAAAAACTTTAATATAATATATAATCTTTTATATAAAATCTTTATATTAACATTATTATATTTTAATATAATTATAAATTTTTTATTTATATATAAATAATTTTTAAAAGAAATTATTTTAAAATTTTAAAATTTAAATATTTTATTAAATATATATATTATAATCTTTAAATTTAAAATAATTAAATTTTTAAAAAAATATTAATTAACATAAAAAATTATATAAAATTAAATAATTATAAAATTATTTAATTTATTAACGTTAATAACTTATTTATTTAATTAATTTTTATTAATTTTATTAATAAATTTTTTTTTAATAATTTATATTTTAATAATTATTAATAATTTCTTTAAATTTATTTTAATAAAAATTTATAAATTTTTATAAGATTTAAAATAATAAAAAACTTTTTTTTAAAAAAGTATAAAAATATTATTTTAAATTATAAAATTTTTTATAAATTTTATATTTTTTTTTAAATTAATTAAAATAAGATTTAATTAATAAATTAATAATAATATTAATATTTTTACATTTATTTAAATTAATTTAATAATATTTTTTATTAATAAAAAGTTATAAAGATTTTTTAATTTTAAAATTATTTTTTTTTAAATAAATCGATTATATTTTCTTTTTTTCTTTAATAAATAAGTTTAAAGAATTTTTAATAAAATTAAATCTTTTTTAAAAACGTTCGTTATTAATTAAATAACGCCGTAACGTTAATATAATATTTTTAAAAATTAATAATTTATTAATTATTTTATTACTTTTTTAGTTTATTATAACATTAATTTACATTAATAATATATTTTTTATTATCGTTATAAAATCTTTAAATTAATATTTTATAATTAAAACTTTAAATAAATAAATTTAATAAATTTTTATTATAATAATAAACCATTTTAAAATTTAAGCCTTTTAATCTTTTAAAAATTTTATAAAAAACGTAATAACTTTTTATATTAAAAACATATTTTTTTTAAAAATATATTTATATTTAATATTTTTTTTAAAATAAAATATATATTTTTAATAATATTTATTAAAATATAAATTATTTAATAATATTTTATAAATATTATAATTTTAATATATTTGCTTAATTTTTTATAACCGTTTATTTAATATTATATATATATAAAATTTTTAAATAAACGGTTATATTGTTTATAAATATTTAATTAATTTTAATTAAAAAATAAACTTTAATAATAATTAAAATTTTAATTATTATATAATTAAAAAATCTTTCGTTTTTTTTTAATTTTATTAATATATTACGCATTAATTACGTTATTATTTTCTTTTAATAATTAATTAAATTAAATATTTTTAAATAAATATATAAAAATATAAAAGATTTTCTTTTATTATTAACATTTTTAAAATTAAATTAATCTTAAAACTTTTTATTTTTAATTAATCTTTTAAATTAATTATTTTACTTTTATTATTTAAAAAATTTAATAAAAATAATTATCGTTTTTTTAATAATATT
The DNA here is from genome assembly GCF_022497035.1 of Daldinia vernicosa. NCBI lineage: Eukaryota > Fungi > Ascomycota > Sordariomycetes > Xylariales > Hypoxylaceae > Daldinia > Daldinia vernicosa. The sequence goes on along the minus strand of NW_025954063.1, from coordinate 3,010 downwards.
TTATATTATAAATTTAATATAAATTATATTTTATATAAACCTTTTTATTTAACATAATTAAAATTAAATATATCTTTCAATTTAATAATAAAATATAAATAATAAAACTTTTAATTATTATAAAATAAATAAACGTTTTTAATTATATAAATAATTTAATTAAATATTAAAATTATATATATATTTTTTAATAAAAGATTTTAATATATAAATGAAAATATAAGAAATTATAAATAATTAAACTATTTTTAAATTATATAAAGTTAATTAATTTAATAATAAATTAAAATAAATTAATAAATAATAATAAAAAAGTTATTATATATATATAAATGCTTACCTTTTAAATATCTTAGCTAATTCGGGGCCGAATCACGTGCACCTTAAACTGTAATTTTACTCATTTTCTTATATAATTAATTATGCTTTTTCGAAAAAAATCGGATTAATATTCGTAAAGTTATTAAATTAAATGTAAAAAGTGTAAAAAGAAAACCGGGTACGTACCTCGTTTTATTACGCACGTAATAATGGGTATATTACGTAATTAATGCTACTTATATTAAAAATAAAAATTTAATAAAAATTATAAAAGAATTAAAAAAACGTAAAAAAGAAAATATTTTTATTAAAAATTTTTAATATATTATAAATAAAAATAACTTTTTATATATAATAAATAAAAATAATTAAAAATATAATATAAAATTTATTTTAAATAATATATAATATAAAATATTATTTTAATTTTAAAAAAAATATATATAATTTAAAAAGTTTTAATATAAAAAATAATTATAAAATTAATAAAATATTTAATATATTATTTAAAATATTAAATAATATAAATTAATTAATAAAAATTCTTTAATAAATTAAAATTTATAAATAAATTTATTATATCTTTTTATATTATTATAATAAATTTTAAAATTTAAGAAAACGCATACACTTATAAGTTCGCGCAAGCGTTTTCACGTGCTCGCAAGCTCGCACGTGAAAATTTATCGGAGACATTTAATTTTTTATTAATTTTTTTATCATTTATTAATAAATTATTTATTAATTATTTATTAATTTCCTTATTAATTTCGCATAATAATTTCTAAACATTTTAACGTAAAAAATATCTTTAATAAATAATAATATTATTAAAAATCTTTATAAAAAAAATTATTTAATAAAAAATAAGTTTTAAAAAAATTAATATAATATTAATAATAATTTATAAATTTAATAAAAAATATTTATTAATTTTAAAATATATAAAATATATAATTAATAATTAAATAAAAATTTTATATATCTTTTTATTTTTTATAAATTATTTTAAATTAAAATTTAAAATTTATATTTAAATTTTAATAAATATTATAAAAAAATTATAATTATTTTAATAATATTTATTAATTATTATTTTTAAATTAATAATTAAAATAAACATAAAAATTAAAATATAAAAATTATTATAAAATTTTATATAATAATATATTTTAATATATTATAAATAAAAATAATTTTAATTTTATAATATAATTTTAATAATTTAAATTTTTTAATATTTAAAAAATTATTAAATTTTTTAATATTTAAATTTAAAATATATTCCTTTTTATTTATTTTTAAAATATTATAAAAATTTTTTAGTTTTAACGTTTAATAAAAAATATATTAATAAAAAATTAAAATAATAATTAATTATATTATTATAAACATAAAAATAAAATATAATTAAAAAAGAAATTTTATATTATTTAAAATTAAAAATAAGTTTTTTTTACGATTATATAAAAGATATTATTTATTAAAAAAATCAAATAAAAAATAATTATAATAAAAGATTAAATCTTTTATTATCTTAAAGAAAATTAGCAATTTTACGTATAAATTAAATTTTTTAAAATATTAAAAAATATATTAAATAATATCGATAACTTATTTTTTACCAACCTTTAAAAATATATTAAATAATATTAATAATTTATTTTTTACCAACTTTTAAAAATATAAACCTATTTAGTTAAAAAAAACCAAAATTAAAAAGAAATATTTATAAATAAAAATATAAACAATTTATTCTTTTTCGAAATAAAATTATTATTAAAAAGAAAAATAAATAAAATTAATAAAAAGTTAATTTTAAAATATTTAATAAAATAGAAAAAATATAATCTTAAAAATAATTAATAATATTTTTATAAATTATTTATATAAAACGTAATAAAATTAATTAAAAGTTTTAAAAAAAAAGTTATAAAAGGTAATATAAACAAATATAAATAAATTAATCGAAATAAAATAAAAATATTTAAAAAAAAAATAAATTAAAGATTAATATATATAATACTTAATATAAATGAGCTTATATAAATTTACAAATATAATTACCTATTAAACATATTACGTTCTTTTAATAATTAATATAATAATTATAAAATAATCTTTATAAAAAAGTCTTTTTTTTATTTTTACATTTTTAATCGTACGTAATTTTTATTTATGTTTTACTTAAGTTTAATCATTTCGATTATTAATAATTACATTTATTTTTTGATTATTAGGTTTTTATTGATTTTTTTAATATATAAAATAAATATTATAATAAACATTATAATTAATTATATTAATAAATAAAAGATTTTTATAAATAATTTATTAAAATTTATATAAAATTACGGTAATAAATTTTAATAAATAATAACTAAATAAAAACAAATTAAAAATAAATATATTAATTTTAAAATTAAAATAAATATTTATAAAATATATTAAAAAAATAAAATTAAAAATTTTAAAACGTAAAAATAAATATATAAAATTAATTATATTGATTTAAATAATGTAAAATTTATTAATAAAATTAAAATATTTATTTAATATTAAATTAATATTTTATTAAAATATAAATTAAAATTTTATTATAATTTTTAAAAAATTATTTAATATTTAATAAAAATAAAATTTAATTAATAATTTTTAAAAATAAAATTATATATTAATATTTATATAA
>NW_025954062.1:0-6362 GCF_022497035.1 Daldinia vernicosa | reverse complement strand
TATAATTATTTATATTTACAATTTATAATAAATTAATATATATATTATTAAATAACTTTAATTAAAATAACATTTATAATATATATTTTATATATTATATTATTAAAAATATTTATTAAAATTTTATTTATTAAAAATATTTTTTATATTTAAATTTTTTAAAATTATTATATAAAATTTATATAAAAAAATAACTTTATTAATTTATATAATAACTTTAAATTTACAAATAAATTAAATAAACCGATTAATTTAATTAATTAAATCTTTAATGTAACCGTTTTAATTCGCCGCGTTAAACGGTTTTATAAAGTTTAACCAATTAAATTAATCGGTATATTTAATTTAATCGTAAACTTAAAGTTATTATATAATTTAACGGGGTTATTTTTTATAACATTACGTTAATAACTTTCGTTAAAATTTTAATTAAAACTTATTTTATTTTAAAATACATTTAATTAAATATCGATTAAAACTTATTTTATTTTAAAATACATTTAATTAATATAAGTAAAAATAATTAAAATACTTTTATTTATAATAACTTTTTTAAAATAAAAAAATAAATTTAACTTTTATAAAAAAAAACGTAATATAATGACTTTTTATAAATTTAAAGCATTTTTAACCATATCCGGTTTAATATTAATTTAAATTAAAGTTTTATTAATCTTTTTATATAAATCACATTATAAATTATATATAATTTAAATTAATATTTATAAAATTATTAAAAAATAAATATAAAAAACGATTTTAAATTATTTAATATATATTATATATATTATATAAATAATAATAAATATATTATATATATTATATAAATAATAATAAATATATTATATAATTATTATTATTTTTTTAAAATTATATATTAAAAATCTTTAATAAATATTTTATTAATTTTTATTAATTAAAAATTAAATTATATATAATAATAAAAATAAAAAAGCTTTTATTAATATTATATTTAATATAATAATTATAATTTTTTTATAATTTAAATTTTTAAAATTAATTATTTAATATTTAAAAAAAAATTTATTTTTTATATATAATTTATTTTATTAATAATTATTTTATAAATATTATTATTTTTAAAATATTATATAAGATGTTTTAAAAATAATATTAATTATGTAATATATTTATTATTACCCGTGTAATAAAACAAGGTACGTACCCGTCATTACCCGCGATTACTTACTTTTTTTTTAATATTTTCTTTAATAACTTTACAAATATTAATCCAATTCTTTTTAAAAATACATATTTAATTATATAAGAAAGTTAATTAAAATACGGTTTAAGTTACACGTAATTCGGCTTTAAATTAATTAACATATTTAAAAAGTAAAGATTTATATATATAAAGTGAATTTTTTATTAATATTTATGAATTTATTTTAATTTATTATATAAAAATAACCGTATTTTTACGAAATAAATCGGTAAAACTTTCGGTTTTATTTTAAAATATTAATTATTTCATTATTTAAATATTAAAACTTTTTCGAAATTTATTAAAATTATATTAATAAAATTATAAAAAATAAAAAGTATTAAAATTATAAAAAATAAAAGTTATTAAAAAAGGTTTTAAAATAATTATTATAATTAAAATTTATATTTTAACCGTATTTGAGTTAATGTTTAAAGTTTATTTTAAAATGTTATGTTAAATGCAAGTAAAATATTTTATTTAAAATACATGTTTTATTATTTTATAAATAATTTTTTTATTTTATAAAAAACAGTAAAAAGTAAAAACAATCGGTTTATAATATACATATATTTAAGGTTTTTTTATTACTTAAGTTTCGAAAGTATTAAAAATATTATTTAATTATATAATAATAGTAAATCCGAGTTATCGTAAAAGTGCTTTTTAATTTAATAAAAAGTAAATCGTTATTATGTAATAAAAATAAAATGTATAAAAATACGGTGCGATATAAACTTTAAGTTTTTATGTTATTTAAAAAGTAACTTTTAATATTAATTTAAATTACGTACATTTTAAATTAAAACTTTTATAATTATTTTATTTAATTTTTAATATAAATTATATATTATTTAAATTAAAGTTTATAAAGTTATTAAAAATTAAATATAAAAAGTAATTTTAAGTTATTTAATACGTATCGCGTATATTATATAAATAATAATAAATATATTACACGATTAATGTTATTTTTTTTTAAATAAAATAATTAAATAATAAATGATATTATTTTTAAATTACTTTATTAAACTTATAATGTAAATTACTTTATAAAACAAGTATATATAATTACGTATTAAAATTATAATAAATTAACATTTTTTAATTTTACTTTCTTATTTTTATAAAACGTTAATATTTTTTAATAATAATAATAAATATTTATAAAGTTTTTAATATATTTTAATTATATATAATTTAATTAATTAATTAATATTAAATTTAATAAAATATAACCGTATTTTATAATATAATTAAAAACATAATTTACGTATAAAAAGTATTAATTTATAAATAAAATTATATTAATTTACGAATAATAACATATAATTTATAAATAAAATTAATTTATTTTTTATAATAATATATTTAAGAATATTTATTTATATTAATTAAATTAATTTAATAAAGTAAATTTAATAATATTATAATTATATAATAATACCATATTTTAAATAAAATATTAAAAAGTGATAAAAGATAAATAATCGGTTTAACGGGTTTATTAAATTTAATTAAATGACTTTAAAAACATTCCCACGATTTTTTAATTTTAATACATTAATTATAATCATTTAAATTTATTAAATTAATTAAATCATTAACTCATTAAATTATTAAATTAATTAAACCATTTAAATCATTAATATAACTTTTTTTTCGCATGTATTAACTGTGTTTTAAAAATGTTAAAAAATAAAATAAAGCCATGTTATTTTATTAATAATTTTAATGGTCGGGTGCATACATTTATTTTATAAAATAATTTACATTATAAACCCGGTAAAATAATTTAAAAATAACATTATTTTAAATAATAATTAATTTATTATTATAATAATTATATAAATATTTTTAAATAATAATAAAATTTTATATAATTTATATAAAAGATTTATAAAAAATTAATAATTTAAAAAAATTTAAATAAAAATATAAAATTAAATGTAATAATTATAAATTTATTTAAATTATTTATAATATTATTAATAATATAATATATATAAAAGAATTTAAAATTACGATAATATTTATATTAAAATTATATATATATTTAAGGTTATAAAAATTTTTATATTTATATAATTACCTTATTATTATAATAAAATATGTATTATTTATCGTAATTTTTTAAATATATATATAAGTATTATTTAAATAAATGCGTTTTATACGCTTTTATGGATATATTATAAGATTATTTCCGGTTTTTTATATTTAATAATTTTATAAATTTATAATATTTATTTTTATTTAAAGATTTAATAAATTTATTAATAAGATTTTTTTTACTATTTATATATTATATTATAATATAGTTGTTTTTTATTTTTTATTATATATAATAGTAATTTTTTTTAATATGTTATTTTTAACAGTTTATTATTAATTTTTATAATTATGTAATAATTATCGTATTATTGTATAATAATATAATTAACCTATTAAGTATATAACTTAATTTTTTTAAAAAATTACATATTTACGTTACGTTTATAATAATAATAATAAATATAATATATTTAATTTTACTTAAACTTTTTACCATAATTGTTTATAATTTTAATAATTATAATACAAATATTTCGATTATAAAAAATATATAATTAATAGTTAATTTTTTAATAATTAAATTTAAAATATAATTTATATTTATTATACCGTATAATTTAATTTTATTAAATTTATAATGTAAATAATTTTTATAAAATATTTAATATTTTATATATTAATTTTTAATATTATATAAATATTTTATTATTTTTTTTATATTAATTATATATTTTTTTATAAAATTATATATAAATTATACTTAAATTAATATTATAAAATTAATATTAAACTTTATTAAATAAATAAAGAAATTTACCTTATTTATTAATAATATATATTTAAATATTTTATTTAAATTTATATAATTATTTTTATTATAAAAAATTATATTTTTTTAAATTTTTAAATTAAATAAAGTTAAAATTTCTTTTATATTTTTAAATTTTATATTATAAAATATTTTTTTAATATATTATTTTTAATTAAAACATATATTATTAATAAAAATTAATTTTAAAATTTATATTCTTAAATATTAATTAACGTTATTTAAATTTATAATAAATATATTTTTTTAAATATTAATAATTAATTTTTTTAACCTTTTAAAATTAAATTTAAATAGTATAAAATTGTTAATATAAAAGGTTATAACGTTTTTAATGTTTTTACTAATATATATAATATTATTAATTATTAAAGGTTAATATTTTAATTTTTTAAATATTCTTTAAACCTTTTTTTACCATATAACTTTAAACTATTTTAATTCGTATAAAAAATTTATTAATTTAATAATTTTTAATTTATTAAAATTTAATTTCTTTTTTTTGTTTAAATAAATATTAAAATATTTTTTTAATATAAAGAATTATTTTATATATATATTTTTAATTAAATCTTTATTAAAATATATTATTATAAAATTAATTTATATTATATATTATTTTAATAATATAAATAATATTATTAAAATTTTTTATAAAATTATTTTAACCGTTATTACCTTTATTTTATTATAATTTATTTTTTTACGTTAAATAAAGTTATATATATAAATATGAGCAAGGTTAAATAAGTAGTACGGGGCGGGTTAAGTAGGCAGTATGCGGGGTTATCATGTACCGCCAAGTACCTCGCCCCTCATACAAATTCCTTAGTGTACACTTGTACTGTCTGGCAAGTCTCAACCACCCCACCTTTTAACGGATGCGCGCCCTCCCATTGGCTAAATTCCACACCGCCCGCCTGGCAATACCCTTATCTCGCACCTTATCTTGCACACCCTCTCGTACAGCCTCTTATTCAATTCAATTCAATCAATTGAATTCAATTACGATGCAAGGCCCGTACGTCTTATTATACTGTTTTTACTCGGTCGCATGCCTTAATCCATCAATTATTAAAAGCCAATGCGGTTGCATGCAATCATTGCAAGGTAAAAAGGCTGAAAATGAGGCCTGGGTATGTATGTATGTATATATGTATGAGGCTGGTTGGCTGGCCAATCAGGTAACTGTATTGTACGAGGCTAGCGAATAGCTTAGTGAGCGGCAGGTTTGGCAGCGCTATCATAAATGGTACATGCGCGACCAGGTGAATTGTATAGGGGATATAAGTAGTACTTGTGCGATACCTGCCGACCCCGCCATTTATGCAATTATACGGTATATACTGCTTATTTAGCCCGCCCCGTACTGCCTATTTAGCCTTACTCATAAATATATACCTTAAATTTATTTAATTTTCTATTAAATAAGTATTTTTTCTTTAATATTTATTTAAAATTTATATAATAATTATAAATAATTTTTTATAATAATTAAAAATTAAAAATATTATAATAAAAGTTTTTTTTAACTTTTTTAAAAATGGTTTTAAACTATTTATTATATTTAAAATTAAATATTACCTTTTTAAATATAAATTTATTATTTATTTAAAACGTTTTATATTATTTTATAATATTAATAAAATATTTTTAAATAAAATTATTTTATTAAATTTATTTATATTTTTTTAAGAAATTATTTACCACATTAATATAATAAATAATAAGGTTTATATAAAAATTATAATTATAATTATTATATAAAATATTATTAATTTTATTTTTATAAATAAAAATTATTATAAAAAAATTATTAATTTTATTAAATATTTAATATATATATAAATTAAATATAAGTTTTTTAAAACGTTTATATTTACATTTAATTTAATTATTTTTTTTATTAATAATATTTTTATTAATAACGTTATTATTATAATTTTTTATTTTAATTTTAAAGATTTTAATTATTTTTTAATAACGTAAATATTTTTATATATAATTTAATAATAATTTAATAACGTTTTTTAAATTAAAAATTTTATTATTATTTTTAATATATTTATAAAAAATAATATATAATATTATAAAAAAATTTTTTTTTTAAATATTTATATTATAAAATTATATTTTTTTTAATAATTTAAAAATATAATTTTTATTTTTTTTATATTAAATTTTTTAATTATTATAATTTAATAATTTAAATTAATTAATATAATATAATAATTATTAATAATTTTAAAATAA
>NW_025954061.1:0-6549 GCF_022497035.1 Daldinia vernicosa | reverse complement strand
ATGAAATTTAAATAATAATTTAAATATTAATAAATTATATTAAAAAATTAATTATTATATTATAATATTTATAAATAATATTATTTTTATTATTAAAAAATATTTTATTTAATAAAAATAATTAAAAATAAATTATATTATTATATTTAATTTATTTATAATATTTTATTTAATTTCTTTATATAAAATAAATTTATAATTTTATAAGGATGAAAAGTTTTTTATTAATTATATTTATTAATTATTAAAATATTTTATTAATTATTTATATTTTTTTTAATTATATAAATATATTTTTTATGATTTATTTTATTTAATAATTCTATAAATATATTTATTAAGTTTTTATTATTATTTATATATTTTAATTATATATATCTTTTGTTTATTTATTATTTATTTATGGTATTATTATTATTTTTAAATATTATAATAAAATTTTTAAATATTTTTTTAAATTTTATAAAAAGAGTTTTTAATTTAAACAATATTATTAATATATTTACAAATTTAAGAAATTATTAATTATAATTTTAATAATTAAAATATTAATTCTTTTATTATTAAAAAAATTATTTTATTAAATTATTTTATTTTAATATTTTTTAATAAATTAATATTTATTATTTTAAATAAATTAAAATTATTATAATGTTAATATAAATAATTTTTATTTAATTCCTTATATTTAATTTTCTTTAACTTTTTAAAAATATTTTATTAAAAAGTTAAATATATATTTAATTTATATTAATATAATAAAATTAAAAATTAATTTTATAATTTAAAATAAAGAATTAAACCTTTTTATTAATAATATATATTTATATATCTATTATAAATAATATTAATTATATAATATACCTATTATTAAATGTATAATTTATAAGGTAAAATATTAAATAGCTTAAAATTATTTTTTATATTTAATTTTTAATAATTTTATAAATTTTAATTTAATTTTTATATAATTTATATTATAATTTAAATAAAGAAATTAATAAAATTATAATTTAAGTTATATATAATTTAGATTAATATTAATTTAAATATGGTTAAAGGTATAAATTTTTAAATATAATAGTTATTTTTAATAATTTTTATTCTTTATAATTTTAATATTTTTTAACCTTAATAATTTTATTAATATAACCTAAATAAATTTTAAAAAAGTATTATAATTTAAATAATTAAATAGTTAAAATTATAATATAAATTTTAAATTTTATTAATTTATTTTATAAAAATATAGTTATTTTTATATAATAAGTTAAAATAAATTAATAACAATTATTAAAAATATTATTTTATATATATAAATAAGGATATTTTTAATATTTTTATTAATTTTAAGCCGAATTATGTGTATTTTAAATTATAATTTTATTAATTTTTTTATATAATTAATTATATTTTTTTAAAAGAAATTAAATTAATATTTATAAAATTATTAAGGTATATATTAAAAAAGAATATATATAATCTTTAGGTATATATTGTTTTATATCCCGTTTATTACATATTTAATAATAAGTATATTATGTAATTAATATTATTTTTTTTATTTATTTATTTAATTTTAAGCAACACTAGTCGTGCAATATGCCCATTACTACCCGTGCAGTAAAACGGGGTACGTACCCGCCATTCCCCGCGAATACCTACCCCCTTTTCAACACTTTCTCTAATAACTTTACGAATATGGCTCCGAATCTTATATAAATTATACCATAATTTAGATAAAAAAATGACAAAAATTGCAATCCAGGATGCACGTTATTCGGCCCCGGATTGGCTGAGATATCAAAGGAGTAAGCATTTGTGTATACAAAGTGACTTTTTTACTAGTATCTACTAGTTTATTTTAGCTTATTATATAGAAATAGCCGTATCTTTATGAAATAAATCGGGAAAAATCAGGGGTCTTTTTTATAATTTAGGCCATTTAGTTAATTACTTTTTACTCCTTTTCCCGAATTATTCGGAGCTATATTGGTAAAGTTATTAAGGATGGAAGGTGTTAGGATTATAGGGGATAAAGGCCACTAAAGAAAGGCCTGTAATAGCCACTATAGTCAAAATTCATACTTTCAGCCGCATCTGGGTCAATACTGGTCCGAATCACGTGCACCCTGGATCGTAATTTTGCTAATTTTCTTATATAAATTATGGTATAAATTATAAAAGATTTGGAGCAATATTCGTAAAGTTATTAAGGTAAACGTTAAAAAGGGGTGGGAAAAGCGATTTAAAGTTACGCGGTACGTACCGCGAATACTGCACGGGTAGCAATGGGCATACTGCACGACTAGTGTTGCTCTTAATTTTTACCTTTAATTATTTAATTAAATATTATTGAATTAAATAATATTAAAGTTAATTTAAAATTTAATATTTTTATTTTTTTTAATATTTTTTAATATATTTTTTTTAATTTAATTTTATATTATTTATAAAATTAAATTATTTAATTTAAATATTTAAAAATTAATTTATATTATTTAAATTAATAATTATTATATTTTTTTTAATTTTTATTTAAAACTTTTTAAAATGGTTTTATTTTTAAGCAATATTAGTTGCGCAGTATATTTATTACTGCATACGCAGTAAATAAGGTACGTACCCATTTTTCTTTTCCACTTTTTTAACGTTTACCTTAATAATTTTACGAATATTAACCTAATTCCTTTCGAAAAAATATATTTAATTATATAAGAAAATTACTAAAATTACAATCTAAGTACATATAATTCAGCTTAAAATTAATGGAAATATTTAAAAAAGGGTATATTATATATATAAAATAATATTTTTATTAATTCTTATTAACTTATTTCTTAAATATAACCTTATTTTTATTAAATAAATAAATAAAAATCTTGGATTTAGTTTATAATATTAACCATTTAATTATATAAATATTAAAACTTTTTTAAAATTTATTCAAGTTATATTAATAAAATTATTAAAATTAAAAAATATTAAGATTATAAAACATAAAAATTATTAAAAAAAGCCTTAAAACAGCTATTATAGTTAAAATTCATATTTTTAACATATTTAAATTAATCTTAATTTAAATTATATATACCTTAAATCGTAATTTTTACCATTTTTTTATTTAAATTATAATATAAATTATATAAAATTTAAACTAAAATTTATAAAGTTATTTAAAAAAAAGTACGAAAAATAATTTTAAATTACCTGGGATTATATCCGGTATATTACGTACGTAATAAATAGCATATTACGCAATTAATATTACTTTTATTTTTATTAAAAAAAATAAAATTATTTATATAAAAAATTTTAATAATATTTAATTTTTTATTAATATATATTATATTATTAAATAATAAATATTGAAATTTTTATTTTTTTAATAATTTTTAAATTTTAAATTATTATATCATTTTAATTTAATTTAATTTATATTATAAATTTATTAATTTAATAATATATTTTTTTATTTTTTTTAAATATTTTTAAAAAAATTCTTAAAAAAATTAAAAAAATTATATAAATAAATATTTTTTTAAATTATTATTTAAATAAATTATTATAAAATTAATTTAAATTATATATTATTTTTTAAATATAAATAATATTATTAATATTTATATTTATTAAAAAATAATTAAAATAATAATTATTTTAATTTTATTATTATTAATACTTTTTTTAAAATAAAATTTTTTATAATTATATATATCTTATATTTTTAAAATTTATTTATAAAAAGACTTTTTTTTAATATTTATTTTATATTAATAAAATTTTTATAAATTATTTCGCTACAATTTGTAAATTTAAATAAACCTTTATTTAAATCTTTTTATATTTTAATAAAAATAATTTTTAATTATTTATTTTATTTATTATTATTTATAATTTTATTTATTATTAAATTTTATTATATTAAATAAAAAAGATTTTATAATAATTTAATATTAACTTAAAAATATATTATTAATTTTTATTATTTTATTTTAAATTTAAATTATTATAAAAATTTTATATAAATCTTTTTTATATATATATAAATATATAATTATATATTATATTAAAAGGATTATTTATTTTATCATTTAATCTTTTTTAAAAATAAATTATAAATATTTTAAATATTTTATTATAATTATTAAAAATAATATTATAATAAATATTAAATATTTTTTTTAAATTATTTTTTTTTATATTTAATTATTTTTCTTTTTAAATTTATAATATTTTTATTTATAATATTTAAATTTTTATTATAAATATAATTTTTATTTTTAATTTTATAATATAAATATATTTATATATATTTTAAAAATAATTATATAATAATTTTAAAATTAAAGATATTATTAAAATTATATAAACTTTTATAAAAAATAATATAAAATATTTTAAATAATTTACCTTTTTTTAATAATAATATTAAATAATTATATTTTTTTATATATTTTATTAAAAATAATATTAATTATATAATATATCTATTATTACTTGTATAATAAAACGGGGTATGTAACGGGTAATTTAAAATTATTTTTTATAATTAACTTTTTATAATTTTATAAATTTTAATTTAATTTTTATATAATTTATATTGTGATTTAAATAAGAAAAAAAAATTCCAATTTAAATTACACGTGATTTAATGTAATATTAACTTTAATACGATTAATATTATAAATTTTAATTATAATAATTATTAAAAAACCGTTTTTAATAACTTTTATTTTTTATAATTTTAATACCTTTTAACTTTAATAACTTTATTAATATAACTTTAATAAATTTTATAAAAGGCTTATTATTTATATAAATAAATAATTAATATTATAAAAGAATTCCTATATTTTTATTTAATTATTTCGTTAAAATAAAGGAACTTTTATAAAATACATTAAAATAAATTAATAAATATTAATAAAAAAATTACTTTATATACACAAATATTTACTATTTAAATAGCTTAATTAATTTAAGGCTAAATCACATATATTTTAAAGTGTAATCTTTGTTATTTTCTTCTTTAAATTATAATATAAATCATATATAAATCGAATTAAAATTTATAAAATTATTAAAGTAAATATAAAAAAGGTAAGAAAAAAATAAAGTACGTACCCCGTTTTACTACACAAGTAACAATAAATATATTACACAATTAATGTTACTTTTTATTAAAATGTTTTTGATATTTTTAATTTTTAATTTTTTAATTTCAACTTATTAATTTTTATTAATATATATAATATATTTTAAATTTATAATTTTCATATTTATTATATTAAATTTAAAAGTTTTAAAAATAAATTAAATTATTATATTTAATTTACTTATAATATTTTATTTAATTTACTTATATAAAATAAGTTTTTAATTTTATAAAGATTAAAGGCTTTTTATCAATTATATTTATTAATTATTAAAATATTTTATTAATTATCCACAATTTTTATTAAAATTTAAATTATTAAAATAATATTTTATAATTATAAAATTATTATTTATTAATATTTTTAAATAATTTAATATATAAATAATATTTTATATAATTTATAATTTAAAATAAAAAAGAAATTTTATTTAAAAAAGTATTATTTTTATTATTATTTAAAATATTTATATATATTTCTTAAATATATTATTTTTATTAATTACATAATAATAAATACTTTAATACTTTAATATTTACCATATAATTAAAAAATATTATATATTTATTTTATATATATAAAAAACAAAGGTTCTTTTTTATTTTTTCGTAAATAATTTTCTTTTTAAACATTAATAATATATTAATCTTATTGTTATTATTTTTTATATTTATTATTATTTTTATTATTATTCTTTTTACATATATACTTATTAATATTAATTAATATTATTAAATAATTAATAATATAAATTAATAAAATTAAAAAAATTACTATTATAATAATTTTCGAAAAGATTTATTATAATAATATATATAATATTAATATTATTTCTTTTATATAATTTATATTTAATTTATAATAAATTATAATTTTATATTAATATATAACTTTTTTTAATCTTTAATAATTTATTATAATTTTAATTTTTTATTTATAAAATTTTTATTTTTTATAAATTTAATATTTTATATAATATTATAAAAAATATAAATAAAAAATTTAATATAAATATAAATTTATTATTAAATAAATATAAATAATAATTTATTTTTTAAAAAAATAAAAATAAATTATATTTATTATTAAACCTTATTTTTAATTAAATTATATTATTTATTTAATATTTCAATTTTATAGTAGTAAAATAGGAAATTATAAATTTTTAAATAATTATTATTAAATAAAAAATAATTTAAATTTTATTTTTATTAATTAATTTAAAAATTAATAATAAAAATGTAATATATATTTTTACGTTAAAAGAAATAATAAATAAATATTAAAATTATTTTAAAAAATTTATAATAAATAATTTTAAAAATATATTAAAAAAATTATAATTAATATTATAAATTATATTAATATAAAAAAATATTTATATAAAAAA
>NW_025954060.1:0-6579 GCF_022497035.1 Daldinia vernicosa | reverse complement strand
AATATTATTAATTATATTATTATAATTAATATATATTATTATTATTTATTTATATTTATTAATTATAATATTATAATTAATTTTTATTAACCATTTTATTATTATTAATATATAATATTATTATTTATATTAATTAATTATATTACTTTTATTAATATATTTTAAATTTAATTTAATTTAATATATATTTAATTAAATATATATTTATTATAATTTAATTTAATATATATTTATATAATTATAATTTAATTAAATATATATTAATAATAATTTAAATAAATATATAATAATTATTATTTATTAATTAAATATATATTAATTTATTATTTTTTAATTAAATTTACATTAATTATAAAATTATTTAATTAAATATTTATTTATTTTAATATTATTATTAAATAATATTTATTAATTATAATTTAATTAAATATTTATTAATTAAAATAAAATATATTATAAAATATATTATAAAATATTTTAATAATTATATAAATAATTAATAAATTAATAAATACTTATATTTATATTTTATATTTATATTTATAATTATAATTAATTAATAATTTTTTAATTTTTTTATTTATATAATAAAATATAATATTTTATAATTATAATATAATATTAATAAATTTACCTTTTAATAATAATATACCTTTTAATAATGAGTAACATTAATTGCGTAATATGCCCATTACTAGGTGCGTAGTAAAAAAGGTACGTATCCGCCATTTTTTCTTACTTTTTTTACGTTTACCTTAATAATTTTATAAATCCTAGTCCGATTTATATATAATTTATACCATAATTTAAAGAAGAAAATGTTAAAAATTCCAATTTAAGGTGCACGTGATTTGACCTTGGATTGGCTGAGATATTTAAAAAGTAAGTATTTATGTATATAAAATGACTTTTTTACTAGTATTTATTAATTTATTTTAGTTTATTATATAAAAAGGATTATATTTTTACAAAATAAATCGGTAAAAATCCTGGATATTTTTTATAATATTAACTATTTAGTTATTTGAATTTTAAGATTTTTTCGAAATTTATTTAAGTTATATTAGTAAAGTTATTAAGGATAAAAAATGTTGAGATTATAAAGGATAAAGACCGTTAAAAGTAGCCATTATAGTTAAAATTCATACTTTTAACCGCATCCAACTTAATATTAGTCCGAATCACGTATAACTTGGGCCATAATTTTGCTGATTTTTTTATATAATTAATGATGCTTTTTTTAAGAGATTTAAACGAGGATTTATAAAGTTATTTAAAAAAAGATGCGAAAAGTAATTTTAAACTACCCGGGACTATATCTCGCATATTACGCACCTAACAAATAATATACTACGCAATTAATGTTACTTTTAATAATAATGGTATATTTTTTAATAATATATTATTTTAATTTTTATTTTAATATAATTTTATTTATAATATTTTTAATAAAATATATTATAAAAATAATTATATTATAATAAATATATTTATAATAATTATTATTTATAATAAATTATTAAATATTTAATAAAAATATTATATTATTTAATATTATAATAAAAAGTTTTTTTAAATTTTAAAAATATTATAATTAATAAAATAAAATATAATAAATTATTTAAATAATAATAAAAATATTTATAATAATAATATAAATTATATTTTTTTAATTTAAAATAAATAAAAATAAAAATAAAAATAAGTTTTAACTTTTTTACCTTTTTAAAATTAATTATAAAGTTATTAACGTTTATATTAATTTTTTAATTGGTTTTAATTTTATTTTTTTTCTATTAATTATAATTTTATATATTATAAAAAACTTTATATATTTAAATTATTATCGTAAAACTTTATATACCGTAAACGGCCTCGTTTTTTTAAATCATTTTAAAACTTTATACGTTATAAATAACTTTATAAATCATTTTTTAAAAAATTACATAATTATTTTTATAATTGTTTTTATAATGAATTTAAATAATTATTTAAATAATTGTTTAATAAATTTATTAATTAATTTTTTAATTATAATTAAATATAAAAGTAAAAAATAATAAATATTTACATTTAAAAAAAATAATTTTTTTATAAATTAATATAATTATTTAAAAGCAATATTAATTGCGTAGTATACCTATTGTTGCGTGCGCAATATAAGCCGGTATGTACCGGGTAGCTTAAAATCGCTTCCCGCATTCAACCTTTAATAACTTTACAAATTCTAGTTTAAATCGCTTTAAAAAAGCATCATTAATTGTATAAGAAAATCAGCAAAAATATGAACCCAACCGCACGTGATCCGGATTAATATTAACTTGGATACGGCTGAAAGTATGAATTTTAATTATAATGGCTGTTCCAAGGCTCCTTTTAATGGCTTTTATCTCCTGTAATCCCAACACCTTTTAACCTTAATAACTTTACCAATATAGCCCCGATAAATTCCGAAAAAATCTTATTATTTATATAATTAAATAGTTAATATTATAAAAGAATCCCTGTATTTTTACCTATTTATTTTGTAAAGATATGGCTATTTCTATATAATATGCTAAAATAAGTTAATAGGTATTAATAAAAAGTTATTTTATATATATAAATATTTATTTCTTTAATATCTCAGCCAATTCGGGGCTAAATTACGTGCACCTTAAATTGTAATTTTGTTAATTTTTTTATATAATTAATTATATTTTTTTAAAAAAAATCGGACCAATATTTATAAAGTTATTAAAGTAAATATAAAAAGGGTAAAAAAAAGTGGCGGGTACATACTTCTTTTATTACGCACTTAACAATGGGCATATTACGCAATTAATGTTATTCTTATTTAATTTTATTTTATTAATTTATTAATATAAATATTTTTTTTTATATTAATTTAAAAATTATAATTAATTATATTATAAAATATTATATAAAAAATAAAATTAAAATAATAACTTATATAAATATATTAAAAGGTATTTTTTTATATATTTTTAATTATAATTTTATATTTTTGTTTATTTTAAAACTTTTAAATAAATTAATAAAAAAAAAAGATTATTTTATTTAAAAAATTTATTATATGTTATTAAGGCTTTTTTTATAAAAAAATAATAAAATAATATATAATGTAAATTATTGCTTTTTTAATAAATAATTAAAAGTTTTAAATATTAAATTAAATATTAAAATTAATAAATTTATAACTATTTATAAAAAATATTTATATAAGTTTATTAAAATAAAAAATATTATTTATTTAAATTTTTTAAAGTTATAAAATTTTTACGTTATTAATTTAAAATAATAACGTTTTTAATAACTTTTAATATAATTTTAAGTATTTTATTATTATTTAAAATATAAAAATAAATTTATTTATAATTAATTTAAAGATTTTTATTATATTAAATTTATATTTAATTATTTTTATTATAATTATAAGAATTTATAATATATAAATAAATAATAATATTAAAATTATATTAAAATTTATTTATATTATTAATAAATATATATATATTAAAATAATTATTATAATATAATATATAAAAAAGTATTAAAAATAAATAAAAATAAATATAAGTTTAAAAGTAATAAAAATAAAAATATTATATTAAAAAATTAATATAAAATAATATAATTGATTTTTAATTTAAATACCGAATAAAAACCTATTAATTTTTTTAATTATTATAATATTAATATTAATTATAATTAAAATTTTTATATTAAATAATATTAAAATAATTTATTTAATTATGTTAATTATTAAAAAAAATTATATAATAATTTATTTATTAATTATAATATTAAAAAAATATTATTAAATTATTATAATATATTAAATTGAAAATAACGTTTAATTTATAATATAATTATTAATTATTATAAAAAAAAATAAAAAAATAATTATATATTTTTTTTTATTTATTTATAAATTAATAATAATAACGGTATTAATAAATTTTATACGGTTAAAATGTTTTTTTTTTACTTATAATCCTTTTTTTTAAATTAAAAATTTCTTATTATTTAATATATATTAACCGGAATTATTAATAATTAAATTAATAATTAAATATTATATTTTTTCTTGAGTAACATTAGTCGTGTAATATGCCCATTGCTACCCGTGCAGTAAAACGGGGTACGTACCCGCCACTACCCGCGACTACCTACCCTTTTTTTAACACCTTCTTTAATAACTTTACGAATACTGATCCGATTCCTTTCGAAAAAACATATTTAATTATAAGAGGAAGTCAGCAAAAATACAGTCCAGGTTGCACGTGATTCGGGGCCGAATTGACTGAGATATTGAAAGAATAAGCTTTTATATATACAAAGTGGTGTTTTCAATGGTTTTCACTAGTTTACTTTAGCGTATTTTATAGATATAGCCGTATCTTTACGAAATAAATAGGTAGAAATCCGGGATTTGCTTTATAATATTGGCCATTTAGTTATTTAAATATTAAGGTTTTTTCGAAATTTATCGGGGCTATATTGGCAAAGTTATTAGGGTTGAAAGGTGTTGAGATTATAGGGGATAAAAGCCACTAAAAGGAGCCTTGTAACAGCCACTATAGCTAAAATTTATACTTTCAGCCGCATCCGGGTCAATCTTGGTCCGAATCACGTGCACTCTGGATTGGAATTTTGCTTATTTTCTTATTGAAATTATAGTGTAAATTATATACAAATCGGACCAGGATTCGTAAAGTTATTAAAGGTTGACTGCGAAAAGCGATTTTAAACTACCCGGGAGCATACCCCGTATACTGCACGGGTAGCAATGGGCATATTGCACGACTAGTGTTGCTCTTTTTCTTTTATTTATTTATAAATAATATTTATAAATTTTTATTAAAAAATCCTTTAATTTTTAATTTAATATAATAATAATTTAATAATATTTATTATATAATTATTAATAAAAAAATATATTAAATTTATAAATAATAAATTAAATTAATAAACATTTATAAAAGATATTTTTATAATATTATAATAAATATTTCGGCAATATAAATATTTTATTAATAAAAAATTTCTTTTAATTTTTTTTAATTTTTTAAAAACCTTTATATATAATTATAATTAAATTTAATTTAAATAAATTCTTTAATTATAATATTTACTACTTTTTTATTTATTTAATATTTTTAATAATTATTTAATAATAACGTGAAAAAAATTAAATTATTTTTTATTAAATATTATTAAAATTTTATATAATTAAAATTTAATTATATTTTAAAAATTATTTACTTTAAAATATATAACTTAATTATTTATTAATAAAATTATAAATTTTATAAATATTATAAAAATATATTTTATAAAAGTTTATATTATAAAATATAATTAAAAATATATATTATAATTAAATAATTTAATTATTAATATTATTATTTTTTATAAAACTTATAATATAATAAATATTAAATTTCGTTTAATTAAAAACTTTTTTAAAACTTTTTTCGTTTATATAAATTATAAAATAATATTAATATATAATTTATAATATAATATTAATTTAATTAATAATGTTTAAAATATTATTTATAATATTTTTTAAATTATTAATAATAATATTTTAAATATAAAATCTTTTATTTATATACTTTATTTTATTTTATTAATTATGATTTATATTTAACTTTTTTTAATATTATCTTTTTTTTTTTCTTTATATTCTTTTTATATTTTATATTTTATATATTTTTTTTTTTTTATTTCTTTTTTTATTCTTTTATTAATAATTTTTTAAAAAAAATAAATTAATAAATGATTTTTTTATTTAAGATATTTACATATTTTAAAAAAAAAAAAATTAAACTTAAATATATTTATTATATTTTTAACAGATTATCAATTATAATAATTTAATAAAGTCTTATTATTTAAATATTTATATAAATAAAATAAACGTAATAAAATTAAATAATTTAATTAATTTAAATAAAAATAAAAAATAAATAAATTTAATTAAAGATTATTTTCTTTTTTATTTAATTAGTTTTTTTTAATTTTAAAATTTAATTTAACCTTTTATAATAATTTTTAATTAATTATTTTTTTTAAAAAAAATAAATTTTTTATAATTTTAATATTTTTTAATAATATCCTTTATATTAAATAAAAGGTTTTTTTATTTTTTTCTTTATTTTAATATTTTTTATTTAAAGAAATAATACGGTTTAATATTATTTTATTTTATAACATTTTTTTAAAATAATTAATAACTTTTTAAAATATTTAAAAATTATAAAACTTTTAAAAAAAATAACTTAAATATATTAATTATAAAAACCATATTACCATTTAATAATAAATTAACCATTTTTTTAAAATATTATTATTTACTTTTTTAAAAGTTATAACCATTAAAACTTATTAATTTTTTAAAATTATATAATATAAGTAATTTTTTTTTTTAAAAATTTTTTATATTTTTAAAAACTTACGTTAAATTTTTTTTACCATAATATATTTTATTTATATATAATTAATAATATAATTTAATTTATTTATAAAATAATATTATATTTTTTATAATTTTTAAAATAATTTTATATT
>NW_025954059.1:0-7103 GCF_022497035.1 Daldinia vernicosa | reverse complement strand
TAATTTATATAAATTATATTAATAAAAATTTTAAAAATTTTTATTATTAATAAAATTATTAAATTTAAAATAATAAATAAAATTAATATATTAAATATATTATTAAAAATATTAAATTTAAAATAAAAATTTAAAACAAAAATATTATTATAATAAATTTTTTATTCTTTTTTAAATAAATAAAATAATTTTTTAAATAATATTTATAAATTTAAATAAATAAAATTATAAAATTAAAATATTTATTAATAATAATTAATAAATTTATATATTTTTATAGTTTAAAATGATTTTATTATTTAAATAATTATAAATATATTAAAACATTTACGTAAGTTTATAAATATATACGTTTTTTTAAATTTTAATTTTTATAATATATTATATAATAATATTAATATTTTAAAATAAAATTTATATTTCTTTTTATAATATAATATATAAAATTTAAAAAAACGTATACATTTATAAGTTTATATAAACGTTTTTACGTGTTTATAAATTTATACGTAAAAATCTATTAAAAATATTAAATTTTTTATTAACTTTTTTATTATTTATTAATAAATTATTTATTAATTATTTATTATTTCTTTATTATTTTTTTATTATTTTTTTATTATTTTTATATAATAATTTTTAAAAATTTTAATATAAAAAATATTTTTAATAAATTATAATAATAATATTATAAATTTATTATTATATATTATTATTAATTATTTAATTTAAATTATAATAATTATTTTTAAAATAATTTAATTAATTAAAAAAATTACTTTTTAAAATTTTTAATAATATTAATATAAAGTTTATAAAATATAATAAAATTATTTATAATTAAGTTATTTATTTTTATTTTTTATAATAAAAAAATATATTAATTAATTTAAATTATATAAATTTTTATTTTAAAAATATTAATAATTTAATTATTTAAATAAAATTATATTTTTTAATTTTATATTTTTTAAAGAGCAATACTAGTTGCGTAGTATGCCCATTGTTAGGTGCGTAGTAAAACGGGGTACGTACCTTGCTTTTTTTTTTTCCTTTTAATATCTTCTTTAATAACTTTACGAATATTAATCCGATTCCTTTAGAAAAAACATAATTAATTATATAAGAAAATTAGTTAAAATACAATCCAGGTTGCACGTGATTTGGGGCCGGATTGGCCGAGATATTAAAAAAATAAACATTTATGTGTATAAAGTAACTTTTTTACTAATACCTACTAGTTTATTTTAGTTTATTATATAATAGTAGCTGTATTTTTACGAAATAAATAGGTAAAATTTTAGGCTTTTTTTTATAATATTAGCCATTTAGTTATTTAAATTTTAAAACTTTTTCGAATTTTATTCGGGCTATATTTGTAAAGTTATTAGGGTTAAAAGGTGTTGAGATTACAGGGAATAAAAGCCACTAAAAAGGGCCTTATAATAACCATTATAGTTAAAATTTATACTTTCAGCCGCATCAAGGTTAATTACGGTCCAAATCACGTGTACTCTAAATTTGAATTTTCGTTATTTTCTTATCTATATTATGGTATAAATTATATATAAATCGGACTAAAATCCGTAAAGTTATTTAAAACAAGGTGCGGGAAGCGATTTTAACTTACCCGGGACCATACCCCGTATACTGCGCACCCAGTAAACAGCACACTGCGCAACTAATGTTACTCTTTTTAAACAAGAGGCAACCCTGCTGGATTGCACAATAGCCCTGAGTTTACGACTAAGCCAAGCAATTGATTTAATTGGTTGAATCCCTAAGTGGCCGCCCTGCCTCGCCGCGGGAGGTCACGGGCGCTCGGCACGTGCTTCGCACGCGCCTCGCACCCGTGACCCCCCGCGGCTCGGCGGGCGGCCACACAAGCCACCTTACAACAAGCCCCCTAGCCACACCATCCCAAGATCAGGTCCACGATTCGAATTCTCGACCTCGCATCCCTTTTCTTTACGCATTACTACGCAGGCAAACAAAAGCGCCGCGCTTTTCCCTGCTTCGTAAGCGGGTCAAGCTCCGCGGTTCGCCGAACCGCTCCGTTGACCTTTTGTTGGCTGGCTGTGGCCAATCACGTAGCTGTGGAAGGCCGTGGCTAGTCCAATCCCCATTACATAAGCAGCTTTCGTCGAAATCTCTATTAAACCTACTCTATCTCAGGATGCACCCAATCAAATCTCGACGAAAACCCACTTCATTGCAAGATGCACCCAATCAACGCATGTAAAATTGACAGGGGCACTTCCATTTACAGTAATTTTTTCAAAATAGGAAGGTGGGGTAAACTCCCATAAAAAAAAAACGCGACATAATAACTTTTCGTAAACTTAAGGCATTAATTTTATAAATAATAATAAGGTTTAATATTTAATTTTTATTTTTAATAAAAATAATATTATAAAAATAATAATTTTAATTTTTTTAATTATTATTTTTTTTATTTAAAATAAGTTAAAATTTTTATAAAAAAAAATAATTATTTAATAATAATTTATTATATTTATATTATTATTTAATATTAAAGTTAAAATATTTTAAAAAATAAAATAATTAAAAATAAATATTATTAATTTAATATTTAATAAATTATAAATAATATTAATAAATTTTATTAAATTATAAAAATTAATATTAATTAATAAATTATTTAAAAAATAAATAAAATGGTAAAAAGTAATAAAAATAATTGTTAAAAAAAAACATTTTTATTAAATAAGTATAATTATTAATATAAAGTAATAATTAAATTTTAATAAAATTTAATAAAAATATAAAATTATTAATATAATAAGTTTTTTATAAATTAAATTATAAATTTATTATATTAAAATAATTTTTTAATAAATATAATTTATTAAAAAATTTATATAAGTTAAAAAAGTTAAAATTTAATTAATAATTAATTATATATATATATTAATGTAAATTTAATATTTAATAAATATTTATTTTTTTTATATTTTAATTAATTTTAAAACAAATTATATATACCTTAAATCATAATTTTACTTATTTTTTTATGTAATAAATTATTTTTTTTAAAAAAGATTAAATTAATATTCGTAAAATTATTAAAGTAAATGTTAAAAAAGTAAAAAAAAGTAATAAATACATAATCCATTTATTACACATTTAATAATAAGTATATTACGCAATTAATATTGCTTTTTTTAATAAATATATTAATATAATTTATTTTAAAAAAATATAATTAATTATATAAAAATATAAATAAAAATATAATTTAAAATATATATCATTTAATTTAAAATTAATAAAAAACAAAATTAAAAAAACGTATATATTTATAAATTTATATAAACGTTTTTACATATTTATAAACTTATATATTAAAATTTATTAAAAATATTTAATTTTTATTTTTATTTATTTATTTATTTATTATTATTTATTTATTAATTTTTTATTAATTTTTTATAATAATACATATATATATATAAAATAATAATAAATATAAAAAGTAATAATGATAAAATTAATATATTATTAATATTTAAAAAACAAATTATTTAATAAAAAATAAAAAAAGAATTTTTGTTTTTTATATACGTAAAATAAATATATAATATCTTTTAATTATATAATAAATATTAAAATATTAAAATATTTATTATTATATAATTAATATTTATTTTATTTTTTTTATAATTAAATAATTGTAAATTTATTATTTATTTTTTATTTTATTTAATTTTTTAAACGTAAATTAATTTAATTATTTTTTAATAAAATTTTTATAATTTTATTTAAAAATGTTTATATTATAATATTTATTAAATTATATATATTATAAATTTATTAAATATTATTTATCTTTTAATTTTTATTTGTTAAAAATATTTTTTACGTTTAAACCTTTAAAGATTATTATATAAAATTAATAAAAAAATAATAAATAATTAATAAATAATTTATTAATAAATAATAAAAAATTAATAAAAAATTAAATATTTTCGATAAATTTTTATGTGCGAGTTTATAAGTACGTAAAAACGTTTACGCGAGTTTATAAATATATGTGTTTTTTTATATTTTATAATTATTTTAAAATTATTAAATTAATTATTAATTTTTTTTTATTAATATTTTTTATTTATATTAAATATTAATATGAAAAAAAGTTAATATATAAAATTAAAAAAGATTTAAAAAATAAAAAACGTTTTAAAATAATATTAATAATATAATAAATAAGAGTAATACTAGTTGCGTAGTATGCCCATTGTTGCGTACGTAGTAAAACGGGGTACATACCTTGCTTTTTTCCTATCCCTTTTACGTTTACCTTAATAACTGTACAAATCCTTACCCAAATTATATATAAATTATATCAAAATTTAAATAAGAAAATTAGCAAAATTACGGTCTAAAATGCACGTGACTTAGCCCCGGACTAGTTGAAATATTAAAGAAATAAATATTTATATATACAAAGTAACTTTTTTACTAATATCTACTAGTTTATTTTAGCTTATTATATAGAAATAGTTGTATCTTTACAAAATAAATCGCCAAAAATTTCGTCTCTTTTTTATAAAATAAACTATTAAGTTAAATAAATTTTACTATTTTTCCCGAATTATTCGGAGCTATATTCGTAAAGTTATTAAGTATTAAAGGTGTTAAAATTACAGGGGATAAAAGTCATTAAAAAGAGCCTTGGAATAGCCATTATAATCAAAATTCATACTTTCAGCCGTATCCGGATTAATGTTGGTCCAAATCACGTGTAATTTAAACCGTAATTTCCGTTATTTTTTTATTTAAATTATGGTATAAATTATGTAAAAATTGGACCAGAATTTGTAAAGTTATTAAAGGTTGAATACAGGAAGCGATTTTAAGCTACCGGGTATGTACTGCTTATACTGTGCACGCAGCAATGGGCATACTGCGCAACTAATGTTGCTCATAAATAATATAATTAACGTTAAAACTTTAAATTATTTTATAAATTTTATTAATAAATATATTATAAAAAATATATTTATATGATAATTATTATTAAAACACTTTTATTTTATTATCGAGGGTTTATTAATATACTTTATATAATAAATATATTTTTATTAATTATTTTTAATTAAATTAATTTTATTATATTTTAATATATTTAACCATTATAACTTATTTAATTTAACGATATAATATATAAGATTTATATCGGTATTTTTATTTTAATTAAAACTTTTTAATAATATAAGTTTTAATTAAATGTATGTAATATTTTAAAAGTTATTTAATTAAATTTAAATATAAATATAACCGTAAAAAAACTTTATTTAAAGTTTTATTTAATTAATATATCGATTATTATATTATATGTAATTTAAAGGATTTATATATAAAATATATATTATTAAAATTATTTTAATTAAAATTGTTTAATGATATATATATCGATCCGGTATAAGCTTTAAATATAAAATTATTTAAATATATATAATGGTAATAATTATTTTAAAAAAAATTATATAATACCTTTTCGCGCGGTTATATTTACGTTAAATTAATTACTTACTTATATATTTAAATAGTTTTTAAAATAACTCATGTATTTAATTAAAACTTATATTATTAAAAAGCTTTAATTAAGGTAAAATTAACGATATAAATTTTATATATTAAATTGTTAAATTAAAAAATGTGTAATAATTAATGTTAATTAATGTAATAAAAATTAAAAATAAATGGGATATATTTCGATATATTAAATGTATTAATAAACTTTAATAATAAAATAAAAGTGTTTTAATAACAATTATTATTTATATTTAATAAATAATTAATAAATAATATTATTTATAATTTAAATTTTATTATTTTAATTTATAACTTTTTAATTATTTAAAATAATAACGTATTTAATTTATAAATTTAAATTTTTATTATTTATAAATAATTTATTAATAAAAATATATAAATATAAATTTTAAATATATAAATTAATATAATTAAATTTATATATTTAATTATTTATTTAATATTTAATTTTAATATTTAAAGTTTTTATTTTTTTATTTTTTAATTTAAAATATTAAATTATTATTAAATAATTAAAAATAATTTTAAATTAATAAATAATTAAAATATATATTTTTTAAATCTTTTATTTTATAAAGTTTTTAATTATATTTAAAAATTTAATATTTAATAAATTAAAATTTTTATTATAAATAATAATATATAATTTATTAAAATTTTTAATTCTTTAATTTAAAATTTTTTAAAAAGATATTTTAATTTTTATTTTAATAAATATTTTATTTTTAATAATAAAAAAGTTTATAATATTAATATTAAAAATATTATTTATTTAAAAACTAATAAATTTAAAAAGTTTTAAATTTATTATTAATGAATAAAACTTAAAAATAAATAATTTTATATATAAATTTTATTAATAATATTATAAATAAATTTTAAATTAAAAAATATTAAATTTAATAAATTTATATAATAATAAATTTTTAAAATATTTATTTTTTAATTTAATTAATAAACGTATAAAAATTGTTTTTTTATTAATATTTTAAATTAAATATAAATTATTATGATATTTTTTATTATAATTTTTATTTTTAAATAATAAAATATAAAAATTAAAATTAATATAAAATGTTAATTAATTTTTTAAATAATAAATGTATTTATTATAATTAAAAGCCTTCCCGAAGGGCGGCATAATCTTTAAGTTTATTAATAAGGTTTTATTTTATAAATTAAACCAAGTAATTAATTTAATTGGTTAAATCCCGTAAAGCCGTAATAATTATTTAACTTTACCGCGTTAAAAGTCATAAACGTTTAACACGTGTTTTTTACACATGCTTCGCACCCGTGACCCCGCGCGGCTTAATAATATAAATTATTAATAATTTTAAAAATATAATAAAAATTAATTAAAAATATAATAATATTTACTTTAATATAAAATAATTTTTAAATTTTTTATTTATTTAATTTTTATTAAAATTAATAATATATAAATAATTTAATATATAAATAATTTAAAATTATATTATTTATTTAATTAAAATTAATAATTTTTTTAAAATTTTATATAA
>NW_025954058.1:0-7497 GCF_022497035.1 Daldinia vernicosa | reverse complement strand
TAATTTATATATATTTAATTTTTTATTAATTTTTTATTAATTTTTTATTAATTTTTTATTAATTATTTATATAATTATTTAAAATAATATTAATTGTGTAATATGTTTATTATTATTTGTATAATAAAACAGGGTATGTATTAGGTAATTTAAAATTGTTTTTTATAATTAATTTTTAATAAATGTAATTTAAATTATTATTGGTCCAAATATAGTTAAAAGTATAAATTTTGATTATAATAGCTATTTTAAGGCTATTTTTAATGGCTTTTACCTTTTATAATCCCTATATCTTTTATTTTTAATAATTTTACAAATATAACTTAGAAAAATTTTAAAAAAATTTTAATATTTAAATAATTAAATAATTAATATTATAAAAAAAAACCGAAAATTTTACCGATTTATTTTGTAAAAATATAGCTATTTTTATATAATAAACTAAAATAAATTAATAGGTATTAATAAAAAAATTATTTTATATATATAAATATTTATTATTTAAATAGTTTAGTTAATTTAAGGCCAGATTATATATAATTTAGACCATATTTTTGTTAATTTTCTTATATAATTAATTATATTTTTTAAAAAAGAATCGAACCAATATGCGTAAAGTTATTAAGGTAAATATTAAAAAAAGATGGGAAAAAGTCGGGTATGTATTGCAAATATTATATGGGTAGTAATGGGTATATTATACGATTAGTGTTACTTATTATTTATAATTATTTTATTAATTATTTTATTAATTATTATAACGGTAAAATATAATTTTATAAAATAATTATTAAAATTAAAATAATTTAATAAAATATGAAATTTATTATTAATTTAACGCTTTTAATTAAATGATAAATAATAAAAGTTGTATAAAATTTAAAATTATTTCGTAAATGTTAAAATAGTTTTTAAAAATAAAATAATTTTATTATATTTTTTTTAAATAAAAATTATTAAATTTTTTCAAATATAAAACTTATAAAAATAAAAATTAAATAAATTTTTATATTAATTTAATAAAATTAACCATTTTATTTTATTAATTTAAACATTTAAATATCTTTATTATAAAATAACATAAACGTAAAAATTATAAATTTAAAAATTAGTTTTTTTTAAATTTTTAACTTTTTTTTAATTTTTAAACCCACTTTTTTAAACATTTTACACTTTTAAAATCATTTTAACTTTTTTAAAATTATTTTAACTTTTATAAAATTATTTAATTTAAATTAAAATATTATTATATATAAAATCATTATAATAAATTAAAACCATTTTATAAAACCATAATATATTATTATAATATTTTATTAATTTTTTATAATAATTTTAAAATATATATAATATAAAAACCGGACTTTATTTTAAATAATGATTTTATATATAATAATATTTTAATTTAAATTAAATGATTTTATAAAGTTAAAATAATTTTAAAAAAGTTAAAATGATTTTAAAAATGTAAAATGAATTTAAATGTTAAAATATTTTTTAAAAAATTAAAAAAATACGTTTAAAAATTAAAAAAAAGTTAAAAATTTAAAAAAACTAGTTTTTAAATTTATAACTTCCGCGTTTATATTATTTTATAATAAAAATATTTAAATATTTAAATTAATAAAACGAAATGGTTAATTTTATTAAATTAATATAAAATATTATTTAAATTTTACTTTTATAAATTTTATTTTAAAAAAACTTATAATTTTATTTAAAAAAAATATAATTAAACCATTTTATTTTTAAAAACTATTTTAACATTTATAAAATCATTTTAAACTTTAACCCACTTTTATCATTTATCATTTAATTAAAAGCCTTAAATTTATAATAAATTTTATATTTTATTAAATTATTTTAATTTAAATAATTATTTCACGAAACCACATTTTACCGTTATAATATATAAAATTTAAAAAAACGTATACACTTGTAAACTCGCGTAAGCGTTTTCACGTGCTCGTAAGTTCGCACGTGAAAATCCGTCGGAAATATTTAGTTTTTTATTAATTTTTTATCATTTATTAATAAATTATTTATTAATTTTTTATTAATTTTTTTATTATTTCTTTATTATTTTTTTATTATTTTTTTATTATTTCTTTATTAATTTCGCATAATAATTTTTAAAAGTTTAAACGTAAAAAATGTTTTTAACGAATAACGTTATTAATTATTAAAAATTAATATTTTAATTTTTTAAATATTATGTAATTTTAAATTATTTTAATTTATATAAAAAGTTTATTAATTTAATTATCTTTAATTTATTAATATTTAATTTCTTTTTATTTAAATAAATATCGAAATATTTTTTTATATAAAAAAGTATTTTATATATATATTTTTAATTAAATTTTCGTTAAAATATTTTATTATAAAATTAATTTATATTATATATTATTTTAATAATATAAATAATTTTATTAAAATTTTTTATAAAGTTTTTTAATTATAATTAACTTTATTTTATTATAATTTAATTTTTTATTAAATAAAACCATATACGTAAATATATGTTTTAAATTTATTTAAGTTTTTTATTAAATAAGTATTTTTTTTAAATATTTATTTAAAATTTAATAATTATAAACATTTAATAAAATAATTTAATAATTAATAAATGTAATTAATAAAAGACTTTTAATTTTTATAAAATTAAAAGCCCGTTTTATATAAATATATTAAGTAAAACATTATAAATAAATTAAATATAATAATTTAATTATTTTTATTTATTTTAAAATTTAATTATTTAATATAAATAAAATATATTAAATATAAATTAAATAAAAATAAACGTATATTTAAAATCATTATTTAAATAATTATTAAAAGAAATATATAAAATATATTATTAAAAAATAAAAAGAATTTATTATTATTAAAAAAAATAAAATATATTTATAATATTTTTAATATTTTATTTTAATATTATTTTATATTTTATTTTTAATTTATAAATTTATTTAAACTTATATATATTATAATTAATTTTAATTATTAATTATTAATTAAAAATATTTTAAAAAATATTATTTATTTATAAAATATTATATTAAGTTAAAATTAAAATTATAATAATAATAATTAATTTAATAATTAATTTAACTTTAATATCCTGTAAAAAAATAATTTAATTTAAAAAGATAATATAATTATTTAATTAATTATTTAATAAAAAGGTTTTTAAATTATATTTATTTTTTAAAATATTTTTAAATATTTTTAAATATTTTATATAATTAAAAATTTTTATAAAAATAATTTTTAATATTATACCTTTTTAATTTAATAAATTTATATATAAATTTAATTATAATTTAAATTATATTAAAAATTATATAATTTTTATATAAAATAAAAAGTAACATTAATTGCGTAATATACTGTTTATTAAATGCGTAATATGCGGGGTATAATCCCGGGTAATTTTAAACCGTTTCCCGTAATTAATTATTAATAACTTTACGAATCTTAGTCTAAATCATATATAAATTACATTAAAATTTAAATAGGAAAACAGCAAAAATTACGGTCCAGGGTGCACGTGATTCGGACCAATATCGACCCGGATGCAGTTAAAGGTACGAATTTTAACCATAATGGCTGTTTTAAAGCTCTTTTTAATAGCCTTTATCCCTTGTAATTTTCACACCTTTTATCTTTAATAACTTTACGGATAAAGCTCCGAATTATTCGAGGAAAACCGTAAAATATAACTAATTAAATGGCCAAAATTATAGAAAATACCTTTCATTTTTACCGATTTATTTTGTAAAGATATAAGTGTTTTTAAATAATAAGTTAAAATAAAATAATAAGTATTAATAAAAAAGTCACTTTATATACATGAATGCTTACTCTTTTAATATCTTAGCTAATTCGGCCCCGGATTACGTACATTTAAGATCGTAATTTTCGTTATTTCCTTATTTAAATTTTAATATAATATAAATGTAATTCGGATTAAAATTCGTAAAGTTATTAAAGTATATGTTAAAAAAAAAATAAGTAGTTCCCGGGTACGTACCGTTTTATACCCCGTATATTACGCATTTAATAATGGGTATATTACGTAATTAATATTATTTAAAATAAATCTTTAATATTAAATTAAAAGTTTAAATTAATAATAAAAGTTTTAAATTTTATTAAAAAACTTTATTTAAATATATTATATAAATTAATTTAAATAAGTTTTAAAAAAATTATAATTAATTTTAAATATTAACTTTTTTATTTTTAATATTAATATAAATATTATTAAATAAATAATAAAAGTATAATATATAAAATAAAAAATTTTATTAATTTTATATAAATATTTTATATTTTTAATTTTAATAAATTTATTAAATTTATTGTTTAAAAATATTTTTTAATATAAATTATTTAATTATTATTTTAATAAATTATAAAAATTTAATTTAAATAATTTTATTTTATATTATAAACTTTATTTTAAAATCTTTTAAAAAAATGGTAATAAAAAATAACTTTAAATAATTTTTTAAAACTTAAATTTAATTAAATTTTAATTAAATTATATTAAAATAATATTATTAAACTTTTAAATATAAAATACTTTTTTAAATATAAAATAATTATAATATTTTAATATTTAATATAAATATTTTTAAATATTTCGATTTATATAATTAAAATTATTATAAAAAAGTTAAATTTAATTTAAAAATAAATATATTTTAATATTATAAAAATAAAATAAATATAAATTAACATAATATTTATATAAAAATTACTTTAAAAGATTTATAAAAAATATTAATAAATTATTTAATAATTTTTAAAATAATATTATTGTTATATATTAAATCTTTTAATTTTAATAAGTAAATTTTATAGAAAATTAAAAATTAATAATATAATTATAAAAATAACTTATAATTAAAAGATTTTAAATAATATATTACTTTTTAATTTATTTAAAATAATAAAAAGATTTACATTAAATAATAATAATAATATTTAATTATAAAATATTATTAATTAAATAATTAAACAAATATAATAATAATTTTTATAATATTTTAATAAAAATTTAAAAATATTAATAATTTAATAATATTAATTTAAAATAATTATATTTTTAAAAATCATTTAAACTTAAATATATTAATTTTATTTATTAATATTTTTAATATAATTATATAAATAAAAATTTAATATTTTATTAAAATTAAAAATGTTTTTACCATTTTTAATTAAATTAATTTAAATATTATAAATTATAAACAATTAATAAAAAGTAATGTTAATTACGTAATATACTTATTATTAAATGCGTAATATATAAGGTATAAAACGGTATATATTTAAGGATTATTTATTTATTTTTTAATATCTCTTTTAATTATTTTAAAAATTTAACTTTAAATTTTATATAATTTATATTAAAATTTAAATACGAAAATTCATAAAAATACAGTTTAAATTACATGTAATTTAACCTTAAATTAACTGAAATATTTAAAAGGTAAACATTTATATATATAAAATAATTCTTTTATTAATACTTATTAATTTATTTTAACTTATTATATAAAAATAATTATACTTTTATAAAATAAATGGGTAAAAATTAAATATTTATTTTAATTATTTAACTATTTAACTATTTAATTATTTAAATTATAAAATTTTTTTAAAATTTATTTAAATTATATTAATAAAATTATTAAAGTTAAAAAATGTTAAAATTATAAAAAATAAAATTTATTAAAAAAAACTTTAAAATAACCATTATAATTAAAATTTATACTTTTAACCGTATATAAATTAATTTTAACTTAAATTACGTATACTTTAAATTATAATTTTATTAATTTTTTTACATAAATTATAATATAAATTATATAAGATTTATTATAATATATATAAAGTTATTAAAAATTAAATATAAAAAACGATTTAAAGTTATATAATATATATTTTATATATTACGTAAGTAATAATAAACATATTATACAATTAATATTACTTTTAATAAAATACTTTAATAATTAATAAATATAATTAATAAAAAGCTTTTAATTCCCACGGGATTAAAAGCCCGTTATATATAAATACATTAAATAAAATATATAATAAATTAAATATAATAATTTAATTACTTTTACAAATAATTAAAATAAATATTTTATTTACGTTAATAATAAATTAATTAATTACCTTTTATATTTATTAAAAGCAACACTAGTTGCGCAGTATGCCCATTGCTAGGTGCGCAGTATGCGGGGTATAAAGCGGTACGTACCCGAGAACTACCAACCCCTTTTTTAACACACACCTCAATAACTTTACGAATCCTGGTCCGAATTATATATAGATTACACCATAATTTAAGTAAGAAAATAACAAAAATTATAATTCAGGTTGCACGTGATCCGGCCCAGGATTGGCTGAGATATTAAAGGTACCCCTATTTATATATACAAAGTGGTATTTTCAGTGATTTTTACTAGTTTTCAATAGCGTATTATATAAATATAGCCGTATCTTTACCAAATAAATAGCTAAAAATCCAACCTTTGTTTTATAATATTACTTGTTTAGTTATCGAAATATTGAAGGTTTTTCGAAATTTATCGGAGCTATATTTGTAAAGTTATTAAGGTTGAAAGGTGTTAAGATTACAGGGGATAAAAGCCACTAAAAGAGGCCTTGTAATAGCCACTATGGTTAAAATTCATACTTTCGGCCGCATCGGAGTCAATATTGGTCCAAATCACGTGCACCTTGGACCGTAATTTTTGTCTTTCTCTTATTTAAATTATGGTTTAAATTATATAAAAATCGGATTAAGATTCGTAAAGTTATTAAAGGTTGAATGCGGGAAGCGATTTTAAGTTATCGGGTACGTACCGCGTATACTGCGCACGCAGCAATGGGCATACTGCGCACGCAGCAATGGGCATACTGCGCAACTAGTGTTGCTCTTATATAATTTATTTTTTATAAAATATTAATAAAATTTATAATAAATTTTTTTTATTTTTTAAATATTTAAATATAATTATTTTTTATTTATATAAATTTTAAAATATATTATAAATAATTTAATGATTTTAAATTTAATTTTATATATAAAAATATATAATTTAAAAATAATTAATTTATTTTTATATTAATTATTTTAAATATTACAATTTAATTATTAATAAATAATTTTATATTTAATTATTTAAATATTAATAAATTAAATAATTTAAAAAATATTTTTATTAAATAAGATTTAAACGTTTTTATTAATATTTTTATTAAATAAAATTTAATAATAAATAAATTTATATTAAATAATTATATTTATAATAAAATTACCGTTTTAAATATATTATTTAATATATTTAAATTAAATCTTTTTTATAAAAAAATAAATTATTAAAATAAATTTAATAATAATAAAAATAACATTTTTTTAAAATATTATAATTTTTATAAAATTTATTATTTATTTATATTCTTTTT
>NW_025954057.1:0-7552 GCF_022497035.1 Daldinia vernicosa | reverse complement strand
ATTTTATATAATATATTTATAATTATATTTTTTATTTTATAAATAATATAAAATTTATATATATAAATTTTATTATATTTAAAAAAATTTATATTTTTTAAATAAAAATAATTTTTTTATTAAATTTTTAATTTTAATTTTATTTAAAATTTTAAATAATTATTTTAATATTATAATTTTATTTTTTATAATATAATTATATAATTATTAAAAAAAATTTAAAATATAATTTACGTTATTTAATATAATAAAATATAATAAAAATTATAATATAATTATTTAAATAAAATTTATAAAATTATTAAATTTATAAATAATTAACGTATATTTTAATTAATTAATTTATTTATATAATAATACTTTTATTATTTTAACGTTTTTTAATATTATATAATGTTTTTTAATATATATTTTTATAAATAAATTAAAAATAAAATTATTAAAATTATAATTTTACGTAAAATAAATAACGCGTTAAAAATAAATTATAAAAACCGCATTAAATAATAATATATTAAAAATATATTTAAAAACCGCATTAAAAAACAATATATTAAAAATATATTTAAAATTATATAAAAAAATAATGTAAATATATATTATTATATAATAACGTTAAATAATATAATATTAAAATAAATATTTTAAAAAGTTAATAAAAAAGATAATAAATAATTTAAATTATAAATATTTTTTAAATAAATTTAAAAAATAAAATAAAAAAAATAACTTATTAAATAAATAAAATAATAAAAATAATAACTTTATTAATTAATAAATATATTAAATAATTAAAATAATATAAAATAAAAATAATAATTTATTAAATATTAAACGTGTTAAATAATTAAAATAACATAAAATAAAATAATAACTTATTAAATAATAAACGTGTTAAATAATTAAAATAATATAAAATAAAATAATAACTTATTAATTAATAACCGCGTTAAATAACCGAAGTAATAAAAAAAATAATAATTTATTAAATAAATAATAATAAATCGAACGATTAAAATAACTCGAAATAATACCATTTAATAATAATAATAATTACAAGTTAAACATTATATATTATAAAATTAAATAAACATTATACGTAATAAGATTTTACATAATAAATATTATTATAACCTCGCATTTTTTTATAAAAAAACAAGCATTATATATAATATATACTTATATTTTTTTATAATAATTATCGTAAAATAAAAAGTTAAACTTACATTAAAATATTATAATAATTACGGGGTATATTCGAGGATTAAAAAAGATTAAAAAATACGAAAAACTTTATATAATAAATAAAAATATGTAAAAAATATAAAACTTTTAAAAAAATTAAAATTTAAATAATCAATTTAATAATTTATATTAATTAAAAATTTATACATATAATAAAAATCATATAAATAATAAAATATATTAATAAAATAAAAAAATATTAAAATAAAAAAACATTAAAAAGTGGTAAAATATAATATATAAAATATATAAAATATAAAATATATAAATATAAAATTTAATAATAAATGTTATAAATTAAAAAACGTATTAAAAAAAACTTAAAATATAATTTACGTTATTTAATATAATAAAATACGATAAAAACCGTAATAAATATTAAATATTAATAACGTAAATATTAATTTAATTAATTTTATTACATTATTTAAAATTTAAAAAAACGCATGTATTTATAAACTCGCGTAAACGTTTTTACGTGCGAGTTTACAAGCACGTGAAAATCCGTCGAAAACATTAAATCTTTTATTAATTTTTTTATTATTTATTAATAAATTATTTATTAATTATTTATTATTTTTTTATTAATTTTACATAATAATTTTTAAAAGTTTTAACGTAAAAAATGTTTTTAACGGATAAATTTTATAATTATTTATAATATATATTTAATTTTAAAATTTTAAAATTTTTTATTATAATTTTATATACGCGATATAAAAATATATAATAATATTTAAATTTATTAATAAAATTATAAATTTTAATAAATATTTTTTTTAAAATAATATTAAATAAAAAAGAATTAATTTTAAATTTATTAAAAATAAATTTTTTTTTACGTTATATATTATATTATTAAAAGGTTTAAAATATATATTTATTTATATTTTTTTTATATATTTTATATATATTTAATTATTATAATAATTGTTATTAATACATTTTTATTTTATTATTAAAGTTTATTAATATATTTAATATATTTAAATATATTTTATTTATTTTTAACTTTTACCACATTAATTAACATTAATTATAACACGCTTTTTAATTTAATAATTTAATATATAAGGTTAACATTATTATTTTCGTTTTAATTAAAGTTTTTTAATAATATAAATATTAATTAAATATATACGATATTTTAAAAACTATTTAAATATATATTTAATTTAATATAAATATATATATAATTACGCGAAAAAGTATTACGTAATCTTCTTAAAAACAATAAATACCACATATATTTAAATAATTTTATATTTAAAATTTATATTAAATTAATATATATATTATTAAATAACTTTAATTAAAATAATTTTAATAATATATATTTCATATATTTATTATTTAAATTAAATATAATATAATTGTTAATATATTAATTAAATAAAACTTTAAATAAAGTTTTATAAAAAATCTTTTTACGATTATATATATACTTATATTTAATTAAATAATCTTTAAAATAACGTATACATTTAATTAAAATTTATATTATTAAAAAGCTTTAATTAAAGTAAAAATAACGATATAAATCTTATATATTATATCGTTAAATTAAATAAATTATAATAATTAATATATTAAAATGTAATAAAGTTAATTTAATTAAAAATAATTAAAAAAGATTAATAAAAATATACCTTTTATATAAAGTATATTAATAAACTTTTAATAATAAAATAAAAGTATATTAATAATAATTATTATTATTATATTTTATAAAAATTAAATTATTTAAAATAATATAATTTTATTAATAATATATAAAATTAATTTTATATTAATATATAATATTAATTATTATTAAATAATTAAAATTAATATTTTTTTATTTAAAAATTTAAATTAATTAAATATTTTATTATATAATTAAAAGTAACATTAATCGTGTAATATGCCCATTGTTACCCGTGTAATATACGGGGTATAATCTCGGGTAACTTAAAATCGCTTCCCGCACCTTTTTTCAAATAACTTTACCAATTCTAACTTAAATCTTATATAATTTATACCGTAATTTAAATAAAAAGATTAGCAAAAATATAAACCCAGCCGCACGTGATCCGGACCAATATTGGTCCGGATGCGGTTAAAAGTCTGAATTTTAATTATAATGGCTACTTTTAACGGTCTTTATCCCTTGTAATCTTAACATCTTTCAACCTTAATAACATTACCAATATAGCCCGGATAAATTTCAAAAAAGTCTTAATATTGAAATAACTAAATAGCCAATATTATAAAAAAGGATCGGGATTTTTGCCGATTTATTTCGTAAGGATACGGGTGTTTATACATAATACGCTAAAATAAACTAATAAGTACTAGTAAAAAAGTCACTTTATATACATAAATACTTACCTTTTTAATATCTCGGCCAATTCCGGGCCGAATTACGTACACCTTGAATTATATTTTTGCTAATTTTCTTATATAATTAACTATATTTTTTTAAGAAACGTCGGATTAGTACTTATAAAGTTATTAAAATAATTGTAAAAAAGGTAAAAAAAAAACCGAGTACGTACCCCGTTTTATTGCACGGGTAATAATGGGTATATTATACAATTAATATTATTTAAAATTAATTATTAATAATAATATTTATTAATTTTATTAATTATATTTATATTAAAATTATTATATTTAATATATTTAAATATTTATATTAATTTAATTATTATAAAATAATTAAATTATTTATATATTTAATATAATTTTATTTTTATAAAATAATAATAAATAATAATTATTTTATAATTATTAAATAAAATATATAAATATTTTTATTTATATATAATAAAGTATTTTTTATTATTATATAATAAAACATTTTTAATATTATTTAAATATATATTTAAATAATATAATATAAAAATTAATAATTTTAAAAAAAATTAATATATTAATAACATTTAAATTAATTAATTTAAAGTTATTATTAAAAGAAATAATATATTATTTTATTAAAGAAATATTTAATTTAATATATAAATATATATTTTATAAAATTTTAAATTAAAATTTATTATTTAATAATATTTTAATAATTTTAATATTAAATATAATACTTTAAAAAATAATAATATAACATTTTTTTAATAAAAACATAATGTTTTTATTTAATATTATAAAAGTATATGTTATTATAATTAATTGTATAAAATTATTTAATTTTATAAATATATAATATATAATTTCATTAATTAAAAAGTTAATAATATTTTTACCGTTTATAATATTATATAATATTATAAATTATTACATATATTTAAATATCATTTTTTTTATTTTTTTTATTATTTTTAAATTAATAATAAATATTTTACGTTTTAAAAATTTTAAAAAAGTTTTAATTATTACAATTTTATTTTTAAACCTTTATTAATTATTATATAAAATTTTTATTTATATTTTTAAAATATATATTTATAATATATTTATTTTATTATATATAATATTAATAATACTTTTTTAATATATAATATATTAATTAATATTTAAATTTTTTATATATAAAATATTTTTTATTTAATATTTTATTATATTATTTATATTATTAAAATTTATTTAAATTTTTATTATTATAATATTTATATTTTATTATATAATTATTATAATTATTTATTTATTAATTAATTTAATATATTATTTATATATATATATAATTTTAAATAAAATAAAAATATTATATATAATATTAATTATAAAAATCTTTTTAAATATATTAAAATTAAATAATTAATATTTTTATATATATAATTAAATCTTTATTAAATTTTTTTTATATAATTATATTAATATTAAATTTTATTATTTATATTATTATATTTTATTATCGAAGACTTATTTATATTATTAATATAAAAAGTACATACATCTATACATTTTACACTTATAATAAACCTCATTTAATTACATTATAACATTTTAATAATTATAATAATTACAATAATTTAATAATATAATATATATATTTTATATTATTAAAATTACTTTATTTAAAATTTTAAAATAATATATATTTAAATTAAATATATACGTTATTTTAAAAACTATTTAAATATATAATTAATTTAACGTAATGCGTAACCGTAAAAAAGTTTCTTTTTACTTTAAAAGTGTATCACGTAATTTCTTTAAAAACAATTATTATAACCATTTATACTTAAAACTTAAATGATTTTACAATTAAAGCTTACATTCATTTAAGACTTATATCATTTAAAAGCTTTAATTAAAATAATACTTATAATATATAAATTATATATTATATCGTTAAATTAAATATAATATCTCGGTTAATATAATAAATATAATTAAATAAACTTTTATAAAAAACTTTTTTATAATCACGCGTTATATTAAATTACCTTATTAAATTAATTATACATTTAAATAACTTTTAAAATAACGCATACATTTAATCGAAAAATATATCATTTAAAAGCTTTAATTAAAACAATTTTAATAATATAAAACATATATATTACATCGTTAAATTAAAAAAGTTATATAAATAATTAACTTTATAATTATATATAAAATAAAAATATATTTCGATATATAATAATGTAAATAAACCTTTAATAATAAAACAAAATGATATAAATAATAAAACTTTTAATATTTATTTAATATTATTTAATTATAAATATTTAATAATTTTTAATTATATAAAAAAATAAATTAATTTTATTAATTATTTTAAAAAATATATATTTATAATTATTTTTATTAATAAAATAATTATAATAATATTAATATATTTATTTTTTTAAAATAATAAAATATAAAATAATAATATTATTTTAAAATATTTATTTTATTATATAAATTTTTAAAAAATTTAATTTTTTATTAAATATATTATATTTTTTATTTTTAAATTTAATTTTAAAATTAATATTATATATTTTTATTAAATTAATAAAAAATATAAAATAAATAAATTATTATTATAAATAAAAGAAATAATATTAATTTAATAATAAAAAAAGTTTTATTTAAATAATAATTAAAATTTAAAAAAACGTATATATTTATAAATTCGTATAAACATTTTCACGTATTTATAAATTTACACATGAAAATTTATTAAAAATATTTAATTTTTTATTAACTTTTTTATTATTTATTAATAAATTACTTATTATTTTTTTATTATTTTTTTATTAATTATACATAATAATTTTTAAAAGTTTTAACGTAAAAAATATTTTTAATAAATAATTTAAATAAAGTAAATTATAAATACGTTTTTTATTATATAATTTTTTTAATATTTTTTTATACCTTATATTTATTTTATTTAAATATACATTATAATTTTTATAACGTTTTTTAATTTAAATGCGCGTTTTTTTATTAATTAAATTTTACACCGTTTATTTAATAATATTTTTATTTCGTATTTTATTTTACATTTTTTCGTATAACCTTTTATTTAATTTAATTAATTAAATTTAATTATAACGTAAAATTTATATATTTTATTAAATTAATTTTAATCGGTTATATATATTAAGTAAAAATCGTACGATCGTATTTAAGTTTTATAAAATAAATAAATTAAAAAAAAACCTTAAATATATATATATAAAGTTATTTAACTGGTTAATTAATAAAGATTAAATTAATAAATAATAAAGTTAAATGCATTTTAAAAAATTACTTAAAATTACGCGGGATTATTATAAAAAATACATACGCGGTTTAATAAATTTATGTAAAAATACATGTAATATTTATATAATTTTCGCGTGACATTCGGTTATAATAAAAAAATGTGGTTATTATTTAAATAAAGCCTTTTTTATTATATTAAGATTTATTA
Organism: Daldinia vernicosa; assembly: GCF_022497035.1. Taxonomy (NCBI): domain Eukaryota; kingdom Fungi; phylum Ascomycota; class Sordariomycetes; order Xylariales; family Hypoxylaceae; genus Daldinia; species Daldinia vernicosa. The sequence goes on along the minus strand of NW_025954057.1, from coordinate 462 downwards.
AATTTAATAAACCATTAATTAATATTCGATTTATTATTAATAAATTTTAATGTTTATAAAAATGTAAATATTTAAACGAAAATTAATAAATATAAATGCTTTAATTAATTTAAATATTTAAATATTTTTAAACGTTAAAACTTTTTAATATTAAAAAAAATAAACGTTAAAAATATTTTAAACGTTAAAAAATATAAACGTTTAAACCTTTTATACGTTTAATAAATATAAACATTAATATTTTATATACGATTAATAAATATATATTATAAATAAATTATTATATAAATATAAATTATTATATATAAAATATAAAACATATAAAAATAAAATATATTTTTATATTATATATAAATTATTATATATAATTATTATTATTATTATTATTATTATTATTATTATTATTATTATTATTATTATTATTATTATTATTATTATTATTATTATTATTATTATTATTAT
>NW_025954056.1:0-7899 GCF_022497035.1 Daldinia vernicosa | reverse complement strand
ATATAATAATTTTAAAATAATATATATTATATAATTATTAATTATTTATATAATATTTATTATTTAATTTATTAATTATTTTATTAAATCTTTTTAATAATTTTTTAATTATTATAATATAAAAATTAAACTTTATCTTAAATAAATAATAATTAATAAATAAATATAAATATTAAAATAATTAAAATTTTAATAAAATTATTATTATTAATGATTTTTAAATATATTTATATTATAATATATTAAAAATTATAATATAAAATATATTTTTATTTAATATTTTTAATTATATTTTTTAAAATAAAAATATAAAAATAATAAAAAATAATAAAAATTTTATTATAAAATAATTTATTAAATATATTATATAAAAATAATATTAGTTGTGTAGTATACCCATTATTAGGTACGTAATATGCGGGGTATTTAAGCAGTACGTACCCGCGGATTATTTACCTTTTTTTAACCCTTTTTTTAATAATTTTACAAATATTAATTTAAACCTTTTTAAAAAAAATATAATTAATTATATAAGAAAACTAGCAAAAATATAAACCAGGTTATATATGATTTAGTTTTAGATTGGTTAAGATATTAAAGAAATAAATATTTATATATATAAAGTAACCTTTTTATTAATATCTATTAATTTATTTGAATTTATTATATAAAAATAGCCGTATCTTTATAAAATAAATCACTAAAAATTAAGGGTCTTTTTTATAATATTAACTATTTAATTATTTCAATATTAAGACTTTTTTTAAAATTTATTCGGGCTATATTTGTAAAGTTATTAAGGGTAAAAGGTGTAAAGGTTACAAGGGATAAAAGTTATTAAAAAAAACTTTAAAATAGTTACTATAATTAAAATTTATATTTTCAGTTGTATTTATGTTAATATTGGGTTAAATTACGTATAACTTAGATTATAATTTTCGTTATTCTTTTATTTAAATTATATTATAAATTATATAAAGTTTAAATTAAAATTTATAAAGTTATTTAAAAAAAAGTGTAAAAAGTAATTTTAAGTTATTTAAGATTATATTTTATATATTACGCATATAATAAAGAATATATTATATAATTAATATTACTTTTATATAAATATAATAAAAAATTAAATTATAAAAAAATAAAAAAATAATAATATTTTTTATATTAATTAAAATAATTATTATTAAAAAAATAATATTAATTATATAATATACCGTTTATTAAATGCGTAATATATAAGGTATAATTCCGGGTAATTTAAAATTACTTTTTATATTTAACTTTTAATAATTTTATAAATTTTAATTTAAATTTTATATAATTTATATTATTAATTAAATAAGAAAATAATAAAAGTTATAGTTTAAAATACATATAATTTAAATTAATATTAATTTAAATATAGTTAAAAATATAAATATAAATTATAAAAACTTTTTTTAACAATTTTTATTTTTTATAATTTTTATACTTTTTATTATTAATAATTTTATAAATATAACTTAAATAAGTTTTAAAAAAATCTTAATATTTAAATATATAAATAATTAATATTATAAAAAAAATTTAAAAATCTTACTGATTTATTTTATAAAAATATAAATATTTTTATATAATAAATTAAAATAAATTAATAAATATTAATAAAAAAATTATTTTATATATAAAATTTAAAAAAACGCATATATTTATAAATTTACGTAAACGTTTTTATGTATTTATAAACTAATATGTAAGAATTTGTTAAAAATATTAAATCTCTTATTAATTTTCTTATTATTTATTAATAAATTATTTAATAATTATTTATTATTTTTTATTATTTCTTTATTATTTTTTTATTAATTTTATATAATAATTTTTAAAAATTTTAACATAAAAAATATTTTTAACGGATAAATATTTACTCTTTAAATATTTTAACTAATTTTAAGCTAAATTATGTATAATTTAAATCTTTATTTTATTTATTTTATTATATAATTCAATTTATTTTTTTAAAAAAATTAAATTAATATTTATAAAATTATTAAAATATATATTAAAAAAAAAGTAAGTAATCCCTAAATACGTATTATTTTATACTTTGTATATTTTACACTTAATAATAAGTATATTACACAATTAATATTATTTTATTAAAATATTATTATTTTATTATTAAAGTTTATTAATATATTTAATATATTAAAATATATTTTATTTAATTTTAATTTTTATTATATTAATTTATTATATTAATTATCATACATTTTTCAATCTTTTAATTTAATAATATAATATATAAAATTTATAGTATTATTTTTATTTTAATTAAAACTTTTAAAAAGTATATATTTTAATTAAATATATACATTATTTTAAAGATTATTTAAATATATAATTAATTAAACGTAATATATAATTATAAAAAAAACTTTTATTAAACTTTTTATTTTAAAAATATATTATATAATTTTTTTAAAAATAATTATAATTATTCATATTTAAAACTTATATTAAATTAATATATATATTATTAAAATATTTTAATTAAAATAAATTTAATAATTTATATTTTTTATAATAATTTTTTTAATTATATATAATATAATTATTAATATATTAATTATATAAAATTTTAAATAAAATTTTATAAAAAGGTTTTTTATAATTATATATTACGTTAAATTTATTATAAAATTAATTATATTAAATTAATTATTTATTTAAATAATTTTTAAAATAAAATATATATTTAATTAAAATATATATTACTTAAAAATTTTAATTAAAATAAAAATAATAATATAATATTTATAAATTATATTAAAAAATTAAATAAATTATATAAATAATTAATATAATTAAATATTAATAAATAAAAATATATCTTTTATATTAAATATATTAATAAATTTTTAATAATAAAGTAAAAATGTATTAATAATTATTATTTTAATTAAAATTATAAAAGGTTTAAAAAAATAAAAATAATTATAAAAATAATATATAAATGAAAGTAATATTAATTGCATAATATGCGGGGTATAAAACGGTATGTATTTAAAAACTACTTATTTTTTTAATATATATTTTTATAACGTAATAAATATTATTTTAAATTATATATAATTTATATTATAATTTAAATGAAAAATAATAAAAGTTTAAATTTAAAATATACGTAATTTAGTTTAAAATTAAAAGAAATATTAAAAATACTTTCATTTATATATATAAAATGGTATTTTTAATGGTTTTCATTAGTTTTTAATAACGTATTTTATAAATATAATCGTATTTTTATAAAATAAATAAATAAAAATTTAAGATTTATTTTATAATATTAATAATTTAATTATTAAAATATTAAAATCTTTTCGTAATTTATTTAAATTATATTAATAAAATTATTAAAAATAAAAAGTGTTAAAATTATAAAAAATAAAAACTATTTAAAAAAGATTTAAAATAACTATTATAATTAAAATTTATATTTTTAAACATATTTAAATTATTTTTAATTTAAGTTACATATTTTTTAAATTAAAATTATTATCACTTTTTTATTTAAATTATAATATAATTTATATATAATTTAAATTAAAAGTTTTAAAATTATTAAAGGTTTAATATAAAAAACAATTTTAAATTATTTAAAATTATACCCCGTATAATACACACTTAATAAACGGCATATTACATAATTAACATTATTTATAAATAATTATAAATTTAATAAAAAGATTTATATTAATATATAAATAAAATATAAATAATTAATTTAAATATTTATGATTTTTTATATAATATATTAAATAATAAAAAAATATCTTTTATATTAATTATTTTAAATTTAAATTAATTTAATTATATAAATTTTATATTTAATATATTTTATATAAATTATTTTATTAACATAAAATATTATAATAAATATATTTAATTTTTTAATTAAAAATTTTTAAAATTAAAATTTTATATAATTAAAATTTTATTTATTATTATAAAATTTAATATTATATTTTATATTTAACTTTTTATAATAATTATTAATATTTATATATATTATATAAAATTTATTAAAAATATAATTATAAAAGATTTTATATTTATTTATAAAAATTTAAAAAGTTAAAATTTTTAAATAAATTTATAATTTAATAATTATAATAATTTATATTAATATATATTAATATAAATAAAATAATTAAATTAAAATTAATATTATTAAGATATAAATTTTTAAATTTAAGTTTAATAATAAAAAGGTTATAAATTATTTTAAAATAATAATTATTATATTTATTTTATAAATATTTATATAATTTATTAAATATATTATAATTTAAATTAAATTTAAATTTTATTATGTTATTATTAAATATTAACATATTTATAAAATTTTAATTTTATTTAAATTATAATAAAAATATTAAAATATTTAATTTTTTAAAAAGTAATTTATAAACAATTAATAAAATACTTTTAATCTTATAAAAATTAAAAGCCCGTTTTATATAAAAATAATATTAATCATATATTATACCCATTATTACTTATATAATGAAATAAGATACATATTTACCACCATGTATATTTATTTACCTTTTTTTTTAAAATTTCTTTTAATAACTTTATAAATATTAATTTAATTTTTTTTTAAAAAAGATAATTAATTATATAAGGTAATTAACAAAAATATGGTTTAAATTACATATAATTTAACTTTAAATTAATTAAAATATTATAAAAATAAAAATTTATATATATAAAATAACTTTTTTATTAATACTTATTAATTTATTTTAATTTATTATATAAGAATAATTATATTTTTATTAAATAAATAAATAAAAATTAAAGTTTTTTTTATAATATTAATTATTTAATTATTTAAATATTAAAATATTTTTAAAATTTATTTAAATTATATTTATAAAATTATTAAAATTAAAAAATATTAAGGATATAAAGGATAAAACTATTAAAAAAAACTTTATAATAATTATTATAATTAAAATTTATTTATTAAAAATATTTTTTACGTTAAAACCTTTAAAAACTATTATGTAAAATTAATAAAGAAATAATGAAAAAATAATAAAAAAATAATAAAGAAATAATAAAAAAATAATAAATAATTAGTAAATAATTTATTAATAAATAATAAAAAAATTAATAAGAAATTTAATATTTTTAATAGATTTTCACATGTTTACAAGTTCGCACGTAAAAACGCTTACGTAAGTTTATAAGTGTATGCGTTTTTTTAAATTTTATTTTTAACCATATATAAATTAATATTAATTTAAATTACATATATTTTAAACCGTAATTTTAATAATCTTTTTATTTAAATTATAATATAAATTATATATAAATTAAATTAAAATTTATAAAATTATTTAAGGTTAAATATAAAAAATAATTTTAAATTACTTAAAATTATACTTTATATATTATATAAATAATAATAAATATATTATATAATTAATATTATTTTTATATAAATAAATTAAATAAAGTATTATAAATAAATTAAATATAATAACTTAATTTACTTGTATAATTTATTAAAAAAAATATATATATTTTTTTATTAAAAACATTTTTTTTATTTAAATTTTTAAAAATTATTATAAAAAATTAAAAAAAAATTAATAAAAAATTAATAAAAAAAAAATAATAAAAAAATATAAAATTAAATATTTTTAATAAATTTTATTATATAAATTTATAAATATATATTTTATAAATTTTATTTTTATTTATTTAATAATTTAACATAATTTAAATATAATTAAATAACATTAAAAAATAAAATTATATTAAAATTTAATTAATATATATATATTATATTAATAAAATTATTAATTAATTTAAATATAAATTAATTATAAATATAAATTTTAAAAAAGTATTTTTATAAATTAATATTTTATTAATATAATAATAAAAACAAACAAGGTTAAATAAATAATATAAGGTAGGTTAAATAAGTAATATATAAAATTATTATATACCGTTAAATACCTCGCCTTTTATATAAATTCCTTAATATACACTTGTATTATTTAACAAATTTTAACCACCCCACTTTTTAATAAATGCGCGCTTTTCCATTAATTAAATTTTACACCGCCCGTTTAATAATACCTTTATTTTACACCTTATTTTATATCCTTTTATATAACCTTTTATTTAATTTAATTCAATTTATTTCATTTTAATTCATTTTTATTTTAATTAATTAAATTTAATTATAATGTAAAGTTTATACGTTTTATTATATTATTTTTACTCGGTTATATACGTTAATTAATTAATTAAAAACTAATGCGGTTATATGTAATTATTATAAAGTAAAAAGGTTAAAAATAAAGTTTAATATATATATAAAGTTAATTGATTAATTAATTAAGTAATTATATTATATAAAATTAACAAATAATTTAATAAACGGTAGGTTTAACAACGTTATCATAAATAATATATACGTAATTAAGTAAATTATATAAAAAATATAAATAATATTTATATAATACTTGTTAACCCCGCCATCCATGTAATTATACGGTATATACTACCCATTTAACCCGCTTTATACTGCTTATTTAACCTTACTTATAAAAAAAGATTATTTAAATTTTTAATATTTTTAAAAATAAATTTAATATTTATTAAAAACATTATTATTTAAGTTATAATTTAATTAATATTTAAATTATAATATATATTTTTATAATTATATAATATTCTTTAATATAATTCTTTTTATTATAATAATTATAATTAAATTAACACTTTTATTTTATAATTATAATTACTTTTTAAATAATATAAATTAAATAATTATTATTTTATTACTTTTTTTTTAATTTTTATATCTTTATATAATTCTTTATTTTTTATTTAATTGATTTTTTTTAATATTAATTACTTTTTTATATTTTTAATATTAAGTTTTTTAAATTATAAATTTAATTTTTAATTTATTAAAAAATAGTTTAAATAATGGTTAAATTATTTTTAATATATAAATTTTATTTAATTTTATTTAATTATTTATTAAAAATAATAATTTTATAATAAAAAAAAATCTTTAATTATAAAAAACATATTTAACCTTATATTATATTTAATATAATAAAAGGAATAAAAGGCCGTTTAAAAATTATAATTTTTACTTTAACGTATATATAAAAGAATTAATTATTTTTAATAAAATAAAATTATAATAAAAACTTTAATAAATTAATAATAAAGATTTAAATTATTTAATAATTTTTAAAATTATAATTACAATTTATTAATATAAATTAAAAATTATATAATATATTAAAAATTTATAAATTATTATAAATTTTATATTTAAAATTTTATTTTATTATTAATATAATTTAAAAAGATTATAAATTTCTTAAAATATATATTTTTAATATTATATTAAAATATTATAATATATATATAATTATTTAATTAAAATATAATAAAAAAAATTAAATAAATATATAATTATATAAATATTTATTAAAACATTTAAAGATAATAATTTATTATATAAAACTTTATATAAAAACAAAAGTTTTAATTAAATAAAAATTATTTTTTAAAATTATTTTTAATATTAATAAATATATTAAAAATTTTTTAAAATATTAATAATTAATAATATTTATAAAATTAATTATTATAAAATATTATTTTTAAATATTATAATTTATATAAATATAAAAAGCTTAATTATATTTAATATTACTTTTAATATTATTAATAACAAAACTTTTATATTTTATAAATAATTAATTAAAATATTTAATTTTTTTATTAAAAAGTTAAATATTTTATTTTTTAATATTATAATTATTAATTATATAAAAAAATTAAAATAAATTTTTATAAAAAATAAACTTT
>NW_025954055.1:0-8039 GCF_022497035.1 Daldinia vernicosa | reverse complement strand
ATAATTATTTATATAATTATTTATAATTATTTATATAATTATATATAATATATTTATTATTATTTATATAATAAAATAATATATATATATATATTTAATATTTATTTTAATAATTTTATAAATCTTTATTTAATTTTAATATAATTTATATTATTTAAAATAAAATTTAATTTTTATATTATATATATTTAAAAATTATTATAAAAAATTAATAAATTATTATAAGAAATTAATAAAATAATTAATAAAGTTAATAAAATAATTAATAAAACAATTATAAATAATTATATAAATAATTATAAATAATTATATAAATAATTATAAATAATTATATAAATAATTAATAAAAAATTAATAAAAAATTAATAAAAAATTAATAAAAAATTAATAAAAAATTAATAAAAAATTAAATATATATAAAGTTTTAATAAAAAATTATTAATAAATTTTAAAGTTTTAATAAAAGATTTTATTTAAAATTATAATAAAACTTATTTTAAATTTATTAAAAAAGATTTATTTAAAATTATTAAAACTTTATTTAAAACTTTAATAAAATTTTATTTAAATTTATTATTAATTAAACCAATTATTAATAATATTTATAATTAAAAAATTTAAATATATATATTAAAACTATTAAAAAATGTATAAAAGGTTAAAAAAAGTTATATTTAATTAAATAACGTTAACTTAAAAAACATAATTATAAATAAATAATTAAAAAGTTTTATTATAAATATAAATATTATAAAAATTAAATAAAAAAATATTTTTAAAATAAAAAATATATATTAATAATTATTAAAAATTATAAATTTAATTTTATATAATTTTATAATTTTAAATATATATAATATAATTATAATATATATAATAAAATTATTAATAATTATATATATTTTAATTTAATTTATTACTTAATTATACGTATTAATTATTTAATAATTTAAAACGAAGTCCGGTTTTTATATTATATATAATTGGAAATTATTATAAGAAATTAATAAAGTAATTAATAAAGTAATTATAAGTAATTATATAAGTAATTAATAAGAGATTAATAAAGAATTAAATGCGTATAAATTATTAATAAAAAATTAATAAAAAATTAATAAAAGATTATTAATAAACTTTATTAAAGCTTTAATAAAAGATCTTATTTAAAGTTATAATAAAACTTACTTTAAACCTATTAAAAAGACTTTATTTAAGATTATTACCAGGTGTTATTTAAGATTATTAAGCCTATTAACGAGACTTTATTTAAGCTTATTATTAATTAAGTTAATTACTAATAATACCTACGATTAAAAGACCTTTTAAACATATGTGTTAAGGATATACGTGTTAAAATTATTAAAAAGTATATAAAAGGTTAAAAAAAGCCGTATTTAATTAAATGACGTTAATTTAAGAGATATAATTGTAAATAAACGATTAAAAGGCTTTATACTACGAGAATTAAATGGAGAAATAGCCTTAAAATAAAAGATGCGCATTAATAACTATTAAATTAAAAATTATAAGGTTAATTTCATGTAATCTTATAATTTTAAATATTTATAATATAATTATAACATGTATAATAAAATTATTAATAATTATATTTATTTTACCTTAAATTATTACTTAATTATATATATTAATTGTTTAATAATAAAGTATATAAACTAACAAACTTTATTTTAATTTTATCACTTTATATTAAAGTGACTTTTATATAAAAATAAAAAAAATTAAAAAAGATTAAAAAAAATAAAAACCGCGGACTTCATCTTAAATTAATTTTAAAATATATAAATTAAAAATTTTGTTTTAATTTTATTACTTTATATTAAAATAACATAAATATATAAAAAAAAAAGATTTTAAAAAAAATTAAATAAAAAAATAAAAAAAATAAAAAGAAATAATAAAAAATAAAAGAAAAGTTTAAAAATATAAAAAAATTAAAAAGTATAAAAATTATAGATTTTATTTTAAATTAATTTTAATTTATATAAAAAAATAAATAAAATTATAATTTTAATTTAGATAAAAAAATGAGCAATACTAGTTGCGCAGTGTGCCCATTGCTGGGTGCGCAGTATGCGGGGTTATGTACCGGGTAGCCTTAAATCGCTTCCCGCAGTCAATTATTAATAACTTTACGAATCCTGGTTCAAATCATATATAAATTATACCATAATTTGAATAAGAAAATAACGAAAATTACGGTCCAGGGTGCACGTGATTTGGACCAGTATCGACCTGGATGCGGCTGAAAGTATGAATTTTAACTATAGTGGCTGTTGCAAGGCCCTTTTCAGTGGCCTTTATCCCCTGTATTTCCAATACCTTTCATCCTTAATAACTTTACGAATATAGCTCCGAATAATTCATGAAAAACGGTAAGATGTAGTTAATTAACTGGCCTAAATTACAAAAAAGACCCCATATTTTTAACGATTTATTTCGTAAAGATACGGCTATATTTATAAAATACGCTACTGAAAACTAGTGAAAACCACTGAAAACACCATTTTGTATATATAAATAGGGGTATCTTTAATATCTCTATCAATCCTGGGCCGGATTACGTGCAACCTGGATTGCAATTTTGCTAATTTTCCTATATAATTAATTATGCTTTTTCGAAAGGAATTGGACCAGTATTCGTAAAGTTATTAAGGTGTATGTTAAAAAAGGGGTAGGTAGTCCCCGGATACGTACCGCTTTATACCCCGCATACTGCGCACCTAGCAATGGGCATACTGCGCAACTAGTGTTGCTCAAAAAAATAAATAAAATTATAATTTTAATTTATATAAAAAAATAAATAAAATTATAATTTTAATTATATATAATTTAACTTTAAATTAATTAAAATATTTAAAAAATTAATATTTATATATATAAAATAATTTTTTTTATTAATATTTATTAAATTATTTTAATATATTTTATAAAAATAATTATATTTTTATAAAATAAATTAATAAAAATTTTAAATTTATTTTATAATATTAATTATTTAATTTTTTAAAGATTAAAACTTTTTCGAAATTTATTTAAATTAAATTAAAAAAATTATTAAAATTAAAAGATATTAAAATTATAAAAAATAAAAATTATTATAAATAATTATTATAATTAAAGTTTATATTTTTAACCGTATTTAAATTATTATTAATTTAAATTATATATATTTTAAACTATAATTTTTACTATTTTTTTATTTAAATTATAATATAAATTATATAAGATTTAAAATAATATTTATAAAATTATTAAAATAAACGTTAAAAGAAATACGGGGAATAATTTAAGGCTATTTAATATATATTTTTATATATTATATAAATAATAATAAATATATTATACAATTAATATTACTTTTATTAAAATAACTTTATATTAAAATAATTAATAAATAAATTTATTTTTTTATAATAATTTATTATTATATATAATAAAATTATTTAAATAATAAATTATATAATTATATAAATATTTAAAAATATAATAAACTTTTAAAATATTAAATTAAAATTTATTAATATTAATTATTATTTTTATTTTAAATTAAATTTTTTTTATTTATATAAAAATTTAAAAAATATTTTTTTTTTTTATTTTTTAAAAAGTTAAAATTAATAATATATTTAATATAATAATATTTTAAAAAATATTTAATTAAAATCTTTTTAAATTAAAAAAATATATATAAAAATGTATTTATTAACGTTTTATTATAAAGATTTTATTAATATATTAATTTAAAATTTATTAAAAAAAATAATATAATTATATAATATAATTATAAAATAATTAAAATAATTTATATTTTTTTAATATAAATATAATTTTTAATTAAATATTAATTAAATAATAAAACTGGTATATTTAATAAAATTTAAAAAAATATATATATTTATAAATTTACGTAAACGTTTTTATATACAAGTTTATAAATATGTAAAAGTTTAGTAAAAATATTTAATTTTTTATTAATTGTTTTATTATTGATTAATGAATTATTTATTAATTAATTATTAATTTTCTTATTAATTTTATATAATAACTTTTAAATATTTTAACGTAAAAAATATTTTTAATAAATAATATATAATATTTATAAATAAAATAATATAAAATATATAAATAAATAAATAAATTTAAAATAAAAAAAATTAAATTTTAATAAATATTTTAATAAATTATATATAAATATTATTTTTTTAAATTAATTATTAATATGATTTTATTAAATTAAATTTTTTTAATTAAAAGTAATATTCATTGTTTAATATATTTATTATTATTTATATAATATATAAAATATAATCTTAAGTAATTTAAAATTGTTTTTTACGTTTAATTTTTTATAATTTTATAAATTTTAATCCGATTTATATATAATTTATATTATAATTTAAATAAAAGAATTAGTAAAATTACAGTTTAAAATACACGTGATTTAAACCAATATTAACCTAGATACACTTAAAAATATAAATTTTAATTATCATAAACTTTTTATAAAATTAAATTATAAATTTATTATATTAAAATAATCTTTTAATAAATATAATTTATTAAAAGATTTATATAAATTAAAAAAGTTAAGGTTTAATTAATAATTAATTATATATATATTAATATAAATTTAATATAACCTTACCATTTAAAAAATTAAAAACGTTTTTATTTTTTATTTATTTATTTAATACGTTAATATTTAATAAATTATTTATTTTTATTTTCTTTTTCTTTTTTATTGTTTTTTTTAATAATTTTTATTACATCTTTAAAAATATATATTTTAAAAAAAGGTTTAATTTATTTTAAAAAAGGTTTTATAAATATTTTTAAAATTATAAATTTTTATTTAATTAATTACTTTTATATTTTATATAAAATTATTAATATTTTTTTTAATTTTATTAAATTATTTATAAATTTAATTAAATTTTTTTAAGTTAATCATCTTTTTTCTTAAAATCTTTTTAAATTATATAATTTTTTTTTTAAGTTTTTAATCTTATTTTTATAATTTTCTTTAAGGCTTTTTAATATTTTAAATTATATTTATAAATTTTAATAAATTTCGATATTAATAAAAATTAATTATTTAAGAATTTATTTTTTAAATAATGTAAATATTAATAATTTAATATATATTAATGATTTAATAAATATTAATTATTTAAGAAGAAACTTTTAAATAAGGTTTTTATTTTTAAATAAAAGAATTTCGATAATTAAAGCTTTTTATAATATTATTACTATTTTCTTTACTTTTACTTTTTTAGCTTTTTACGCGTTTTATTGTCTTGTTTTTTTAAAGGAAAAAGATTAAACTGCGAACTTATTATATTAAAATAATCTTTTAATAAATGTGATTTATTAAAAGATTTATGTAAGTTAAAAAAGCTAAGGTTTAACTAATGATTAATCATACATATGTGTTAGCGTAAGTTTAACAAATTATAATAATTATTATAAGCTTTTTTTTAATGGCTTTTATTTTTTATAATTTTAACACTTTTTATCTTTAATAATTTTATAAATATAACTTTAAATAATTTAAGAAAAAAAATATAAAATAATTAATTAAATAGTTTAAATTATAAAAAAAACCTCAATTTTTACCGATTTATTTTATAAAAATATAACTGTTTTTATATAATAAATTAAAATAAATTAATAAATATTAATAAAAAAGTTATTTTATATATATAAATACTTATTTTTTTAATATCTTAAGTAATTCGGGGCCGAATCACGTGTACCTTAAATTGGAATTTTTATTATTCTTTTATTTAAATTTTAATGTAATTTATAAATAATTTAAATTAAGATTTATAAAGTTATTAAAATAAACGTTAAAAAAAAAGAAAAGAAAATACGTACCTCGTTTTATTATACGAGTAATAATGGGTATATTACACGATTAATATTATTTTTAATTAACGTAATATTAATTATATAATATGTTTATTATTATTTATGTAATAAAATAAAGTACGTATTTAATCTTTTTTATTTTTTTTACATTTACTTTAATAATTTTATAAATATTAATTAAATGTTTTTTAAAATTAATAAAATTATAATTTAAAATGCACATGATTTAAAACTAAATTAATTAATATATTAAAAAGGTAAATATTTATATATATAAAATAACTTTTTTATTAATATTTATTAATTTATTATATAAAAATGTTTATATTTTTATAAAATAAATAAGTAAAATTTCCGGTTTTTTTTATAATATAAACTATTTAATTATTTAAGTTTTAAAACTTTTTTAAAATTTTTTAAAGTTATATTCGTAAAATTATTAAAAGTAAAAAATATTATTTTAAATGATTTTAAATTAAAATTCGAAAATTAATTTAAAAAAATATACTTTTATAATTATACCATTTTTTTTAATTAATTATAATTTATATAACTTTTTTAAACTATTTTTAAATCTTTAATTTAAAGTTATTTTAAACACGTATTTTTTAAAAAATTAAATTATAAAAAATAAAATTATTTAATTTAATTTAATTTAATTAATTAATAAAATCATTAAAAATAATAACGTTAATATATTTTTATAATAAATAATAATTATATATAGTTATATTTATATTATTATAAAATTTATTAATTAATTTATATGTTTTAAACTTTTTAAAATTATTAAATATAATTATAATAATTTTAACATTAATTATAACATTAATTATAATAATAACGGCAATAATTAATTAATTAATAAAATTATTAAAAATAATAACGTTAACGCGTTTTTATAATAAATATTAATTAATTATATAATTAAATTAATTTTATTATTAAATTTATTAATTAAATTTATATATTTATATTTTTTATAACGTTAAAAATAATCGTAACATTGTTTATAATAATAATTATAATAATAATTATAATAACACCGGTCGTAACGCGTTAATCGTAACACGTAATAAAATCGTATAAATATAAAAAAAAACGAAAAAAATTTAAATAATAATATTATTATTTTTAAATTTATAAAAGTTACGTAATACGATGTATTATAATAAAAAACATATAACGAAATAATTAATCATGTTATATTAATTTAATTTATTATTATTATTATTTTATAAAAAAAACTTAAATAATATAAAAATAAATTATTTAATTAATTATAAGTTAAAATACGGCTTTAATTTTAACGTACGTGTTATATAAACATATGATTATTATTTTAATATTAATAATATATTTTTTTATATAATATATAATTTACTTTTTTTTATCCTTTAAATTATTTTAAACTTTATTTTTTTAAATTGTTTTTTAAGTTTTATTATTTTTATTTTTATTTTAAGTAATGTTATTTTTAAATTACCTTACCGGGCTTATAATGTAAATTACCTTATAAAACAAGTGTATGTACTTAACCATTAAAATTATTAATAAAATAATATAACTTTATTTCATTTTATAACATTTTTAAAAAAAGGTTAATATATGTAAAAAAAAGGTTATAAAACTTTATTAATGATTTAATGATTTAATGATTTAATGATATAATAGTTTAATTAATTTAATTAATATATTATTTAATGTATAAAAATTAAAAGATCGTAAAAACGTTTTTTAATTAAAGTTATTTAATTAAGTTTATTAAGTTAATTATTATCGTATTTATTTTTTATTACTTTTTAATATCTTATTTAAAATACGGTATTATTATATAATTATAATATTATTAAATTTACTTTATTAAATTAATTTAATTAATATAAATAATTATTATTAAATATATTATTATAATAAAAAAATATAAAATTAATTAACTTTATATATAAATTATATGCCATTATTTATAAATAAATATACTTTTATTTTTAAATTAATACCTTTTATTTATAAATTACTTTTTTAATTATATTATAAAATACGATTACATTCTTTTAAATTTAATATTAATTAATTTATTTAAATATAATTAATTAAAATATATTAATATATTTATAAATATTTATTATTATTATTAAAAAATATTA
>NW_025954054.1:0-8141 GCF_022497035.1 Daldinia vernicosa | reverse complement strand
ATTATAATTTTTTTATTATTTTAATAATTTAAAGTTTTAATATTTAAAAAGAATTAATTAAATTGTTTTATATTTATATATTAAATATAAAAATAAAGATTTAAAATTTAAAATATTATTTATTAATAATTATAAAATAAAATATTTATTTTAAAATTATATTATTTTATTATTTAATAAATAATATAAAAAATAATATAATAACCATTTATAATTATTTTAATTATTAAAATTAAATTAATAATTATAAATAAAATTATTAAAAAGATTATAACTTTTTAATATTTATTTAAAAATATTAAATTAAATATAAATAAAAAATAAAAATTTTTTAATAATAATTAATAATAAGTAAAAAAAAGGTTAATATAAAATTACCTTATATAAATTTTTAAAATATATAATTACATTAAAATGTATTAAAAATGGATTTAATTTAATTTATTTATTAATTAATTAAATGTTAATAAATAATTTAATAAAAAATTTTATAAAATAATAATATAAATATTTTATAATATTATTAAATTTATAATATAATAATATAATAATTAATAAAGAAAATAATTATAAAAATAATTATAAAATATAATAATATTAAATATAAATTATCATTATTATATTATTTAAAAGGTTTATAATTATTAATTATTAATTAATATAATAAATAAATTAAAATTACAATTATATAAAATAACGAAGAAAATAAAATTAAACATAATTATTTTATAATTTTATTATTTTTTATAAAAAGTAATTAAACCTTTATTTAAACTATTAATTAAAAGTTTACTTTAATTTTAAAAATTATTTAAAGGTTAATTTAAACTTTATAAATTATTTAAAAAATAAATTTCTTTTTTTAATATTTAAAAGTTATTAATATTATTATTAATAATTATATTATCGTTAATATTAAAATTAAACGAAGTTTTAAAATTATTTCTTTAATTATTTTTATTATTTAACTTAAAAAAAAATGTTAATTATTAATTTATTTAAACTTTTTATTTTATTTTAAACCTTTTATTACGTAAGTAAATAATTAAAAATTAATACGTTAAATTTAATATAAAAATTGGTTTTAATATTTTAAAATTTTTTAATCGTTATTTATTTTTTATTAAATTTAAATAAATTATAATAATAAAATAAATTTATATATAACTTATTTTATAATTGTTTTAATAATATAAGTAAGTGATTTTAATTAAAACGTTAATTTATAATTAAAAAATTAACGGTAAAATTAATTAATAATATATAAAATAAAAATTTAAAAAACATTTACGTTTATTTATATTTATAATTATAATATATATAATGGTAATATTTTAATGAATTATTATTATATATATTATAATTAAAGATATTTTTTAACGTTTTATTAAAAAGTTTTAAAAATATTAAAAATATAAAGATTAATTAAAGATTTACATTATTTAATTAAAGTTATTATTAATAACAATTAATAAGTTATTAAAGTAATAATTAAAGTAATTATAATTAAAGCATTTAAAAAAAAAATAAAGCTTTTAAGGTTTTAAAGTTAATTATATAAAAAAATAAGGTTTTATAATTTTTTTAAATTTAATAACGCATTTTTAATATAAAATTAATTTTATATAATAACACTTTATTATTCGTTAATTCCTTAATATATTTAATTATAAATTAAATTATTATAATTATAATATTTATAAAGTTTATTTTACGTTAAAAAACAACGTGTAAAAAATAACGTTTAAGTTATATTATTATATAATAAGTATTTAATAGTTAATAATTTAATATGATTAATAATATAAAAGCATTTTAAGCGCGTATTATCGAGTTTAAAAAAATTATTTAAAAATTAAATACGAAATAAAATAATGATAATTAATTTATTAAAAACGATTTAATGGTTATAAAGTTATAATGGTATAATTTCGATTAAAAATTTCATAAAGATTTATTATTAAAAAGGCTTGAAAATTTTATAATATAATATGATTTATTTTTTATAACGTTAAAATTTATCGAATATATTAATAATAATTATTTTAATAAAATAAATAATTTTAAAATAATTAATATAATTATTAATAACGTAATGAAGGAATTATTATAATTAATTTTAAGATTATAAACCGGTATAAATATAATTTAATAATTGTAAATAAATTATTAAATATAAAGAAAATAGTAAAAAATAACGTTATAAAAGGATTTATAAGCGTTAAAATATAATAGCGGTAATTTAATCGATTACATAACGTTTTTTATATATTTAATAAATTAAAATATAAACGTTAAAAATATGATTTTAAGGGCGTAATAAAAGACCTTATTTTTAAAAGGTGTTAAAGGTAAAATTAAGAAATAAATAACTTGTTAACGTATTTTTTTTTAAATATTGGAAATTAAGGTATAAACCTTTAAAAATAATTTTATTGTTAAGTTTAAAAAGTGTATTAAAAAAAGAAATAAAAAGTTTAATAATAAAGTAACTTATTAAAGTAATAACGATTAAAGTAATAATAATAGTAATAATAACGGTAATAATAATAATATTTTTAAACAATTAAAATAATATTAACAATATAATAAAAAAAAGTTATTAAAAAAAAGATTATAATAAATTAAAAAATTATAAAAAATTAAAAATCGAAATAATTAAAGAATTAAAGGTTGGAATAATTTATTAAATTTTTTTTACTGGTAATAAAATATATTAAAATCGAAATGATTATTTTAAAATAAATTAAAAAGGTTTAAAATATAAAAAGTTAAATTTTAAATAAAATATTTACGTTAAAAAATTTATATTAAAATATAAAATATTTAAAATAAATAAAATAATTACAAAGAATATATAAAAATATATAAAAATATACAAAAAATAAAAAGATATTAAATTAAAAAGGTAATAAAATTACATTAATTAATTATTATAAAAGATTTTTTATTTATTAAAAAACATTAAAAATATTAAATTAAAAAGTAATAAAGTATTATAAATTAAAAAACGTATTAACCGGAAATTCACATTATTTAATTAAAATTGCCGTTAATAATAATTAATAAATTATTAAAGTAATAATTAAAACAGTTATAATTAAGGTATTTAAAAAAAAAGTAAGGCCTTTAAGGCTTTAAAGCCAATTATATAAAGAAATAAAGTCTTATAATCTTTTTAAATTTAACAACGCATTTTTAATATAAAACTAGTTTTATAATAAAAATTTATAAAAGTTATTATGTAAAATTTAAAAAAATACATGCACTCGTAAGTTTACGTAAGCGTTTTCACGTGCTCGTAAACTCGTATATAAAAATTTATCAGAGATATTTAATCTTTTATTAATTTTTTATTATTTCTTAATAAATTATTTATTAATTATTTATTAATTCTTTTATTATTTTTTTATTATTTCTTTATTATTTCTTTATTATTTCTTTATTAATTTCATATAATAATCTTTAAAAGTTTAAACGTAAAAAATGTCTCCGACGGATTAAATTAATGTAACAATAAAAAATATTTAATAATTTTTATATTAAATTTAAATTATTAAATATTAAAAATTTATTTTCATTTAAAATAAAATTAATAAGTATTATAATTAAAAAATAATGATATATATTTAATGGTTTAATTAAAGATTTTTAAATTTTAAATATTATTTATTATTTATTAATGTAAATTATTTTTAATTTATTATTAATTTAACGTTTAATATTATATTAAATAATTTTAATAATAAATAAAATATTTAAATCGGATAAATCTTTATTTAACGGATTATATATTTAAAAAATGATATTTTTAATAAAAATTAATTAAGTTAAAAAATTAATTATTTTAAAAACATTAATTTTTAAAGATTTTTAAACTTTTAATATAAATGTTTTTAATTATAAATAATAATTAAAAAGTAATATATATTAAATATATATTATATTTAAAATTTAAATTTATTAAGTTTAAAATTAACATAATATAATAAAAGATAAATATATATTAAATTTAAAATAATTAAAAGTTTAAAGATATTTTAAAAATTACTTATTTTAATAATTATTTAATAATAAAAATAAAAAAGAATTAAAAAATTAAATAAAAAATGTTATTTTTATATAATTAATTATTAAAAATGGTTTATAATTATATGAAAAATTTATAAAACCGTAAAAACGGTTTTATAAATAATGATTATAAATATATTAATAATTTAATATATTATAAAAATATATACGTAAATTTAATTTAATATATTAAAATTTATTTATTAAATATATTTTTTTTATATATTAAATTAAAAATTACCATTTAATTCATTATATTTATTAAATTTTACTTATATATATATATTAATTATTATAATAACGATAAGTTTAAAAATAAATTTAATTATTTTATTTAAAAATGTATTATATAAAAAAGTAATAATTATTAATACGCTTTATATAATATATATAATATAATTACCATTATAATTATTATATAATTAAAATAAATATATATAAAATGTATTACGTATATTTTTATTTTAAAAAAATAAATTCTTTTTATTTATTTATATTATTTATATATATTATATACTTTTATAACTTTTAATAATTATATATATAAATAAAAAATAAAAATAATAAAATAATATTAAATATAAAATAATAAATTTAATTTTTAAATAATTAAATAAAAAATTAAAAAAGAAATTATTATAAAAATAATTATTATTAATACATTTTTATTTTATTATTAAAAGTTTTTTAATATATTTAATATAAAAGGTACATTTTACCCACTTATATTTAATTATATTAATTACTTATATTAATTATTTATATAATATATTTAATTTTATAATAAAATATGTATATATTATACCGTTATTTTCGTTTTAATTAAAGCTTTTAAATAATATATATTTTATATAAATACATGCGTTATTTTAAAAACTATTTAAATATATAAATAATTTAATATAATTAATTTAACGTAACGCGTAACCGTAAAAAAGCTTTTTACCGAGCCGAAAATATATTACGTGGTTTTTTTAAAAACGATTATTATAATTATTTATACTCGAATAACTTTATATTTAAAGTTTACACCGGGTCGATATATATATCATTAAAATACTTTAATTAAAATAATTTTAATAATATATATTTTATATATTTATTTATTAAATTATATATAATATAATAATCGATATATTAAATAAAGTTTTAAATAAAAATTTAAATAAAGTTTTATAAAAAGTTTTTTTATAATTATATATATATTTATATTTAATTAAATTAATTTAAAAATATTATATATATTTAAATAAAATTTATATTATTAAAAAGTTTTAATTAAAATAAATATAATAATATAAATTATATAAATTATTTATTAAAAATATTTTTTACGTTAAAACTTTTAAAAATTATTATATAAAATTAAAAAGGAAATTAATAAAAAATTAAATGTTTTCGACGGATTTTTACGTGCGAATTTACAAGTACGTGAAAACGTTTACGCGAGTTTACGAGTGCATGCGTTTTTTTAAATTTTATTATAAGATTAAAAGATTAAAAAACGTGTAATAATTAATGTGGTAAATTAATATAATAAAAGTTAAAAATAAATAAAATGTATTTTAATATATTAAATATATTAATAAACTTCGATAATAAAATAAAAGTGTATTAATAATAATTATCATTATAAATATATATAATAAATATAATTATTATATATATAAAAGTAACATTAATTACGTAATATACCGTTTATTAAATGCGTAATATACGAAGTATAATCCCGGGTAACTTAAAATCGCTTTTCGTATTTTTTTTAAATAACTTTATAAATATTAAATTAAATTTTATATAATTTAAATTATAATTTAAATAAAAAATGGTAAAAATTACGGTTTAAAATATACGTGATCTAAATTAATAATAAGTTAAATGTATTTAAAAATATAAATTTTAATTATAATAACTTTTTTTAACGGTTTTTATTTTTAATAATTTTAATACGTTTTAATTTTAATAATTTTATAAATATAATTTAAATAAATTTCGAAAAAGTTTTAAAATTTAAATAATTAAATGGTTTATATTATAAAATAAATCTTAAACTTTTATTTATTTATTTAAAATAAATATAATTATATTCGTAAAATATGTTAATAAAAATTAATAAAAACTATTAAAAATATTACTTTATATATATAAATAAAAGTATTTTTAATGTTTTTATTAATTTTAAGCCGAATCACGTGTATTTTAAACCGTAATTTTCGTTATTTTCTTTTTTAAATTATAATATAAATTATATAAAATTTAAATTTAATTTTATAAAATTATTAAAATAAACGTTAAAAAAGTAAAAAAAAAATAACGGGTACGTATTTTATTTATTACGCATTTAATAATAAGTATATTATGTAA
This sequence comes from Daldinia vernicosa, assembly GCF_022497035.1. Taxonomy (NCBI): domain Eukaryota; kingdom Fungi; phylum Ascomycota; class Sordariomycetes; order Xylariales; family Hypoxylaceae; genus Daldinia; species Daldinia vernicosa. Next base: position 1,706 of record NW_025954054.1, on the reverse strand, counting down.
TTAATGTTATTTATATATAAATATCTTTTTAAAATTATTAAAATTAAATTATTTTATAATATATATAAAAAATAATTTTTAATTTATATATATATTTATATATATATATTATTAATTATATAATAATAAATATTTTAATATTTTAACATTTATTATATATTAAAATAATTATTATTATATAATTAATAATATATATATATAAATATATATATAAATTAAAAATTATTTTTTATATATTTTTATATAAAAATTTATTTATAAAATTATTATTTTTTTAATTAATAAAATTTTAAAATTATAATTATAAATTATAAATTATAAATATATATTAATTTATATAAGTAAAATTATATAATGATATTTTATATATATTATTTAAAATTAAAAAAATTATTTAAAATAAAACGGTATAAAAATATAAATAATATAATAATAATGTTTTAATTAAAATTATATTAATATAATTTATTTTAATTTAATAAATAATATATATATAATTATTATTAATTTTTTATAATAGTAAAATATATAAATAAAAATATAACGTTATTATTTATAAGTAATATTAATTACGTAATATACTTATTATTAAATGCGTTATATATAAAGTATAATTTTAAGTAAATTAAAATTACTTTTTATATTTAACTTTTAATAATTTTACGAATTTTAATTTAATTTTTATATAATTTATATTATAATTTACATTAAAAAAAAACGAAAATTACAGTTTAAAGTGCACGTGATTTAAATTAATATTAATTCGAATGCGGTTAAAAGTATAAATTTTAAATATAATGGTTATTTTAAAGCTTTTTTTAATGGCTTTTATCCTTTATAATTTTAATAACTTTTATCTTTAATAATTTTACGAATATAACTTTAATAAGTTTTAATAAAACGTTATTATTTATATAATTAAAAGTTAAAATTTATAAAAAAGTCCTTATATTTTTACTTATTTATTTTATAAAAATACGGTTATATTTATAAAATATATTATTAAAAACTAATGAAAACCATTAAAAATATTATTTTATATATATAAATAAAGGTATTTTTAATATTTTTACCAATTTTAAGCCGAATTACGTGTAACTTAAATTGTAATTTTATTGATTTCTTTATATAATTAAATATATTTTTTCGAAAGGAATTAAATTAATATTCGTAAAGTTATTAAGGTGTATATTAAAAAAGAAATAAGTAATTTTTAAGTACGTATTATTTTATACCCCGTATATTACGTATTTAATAAATAACATATTACGTAATTAATGTTATTTTTATTTATTTTATAAATAAATTAAATTTTATTTATTTATTATTAATATTATTATAATTAATAAATTTAAATTAAAAACTTTATAATTAATTATATAATTATAATAAATTATAATAAATTCATGTTTTATTATTTATTTATTAAAAACATTTTTTTCGTTTAAATTTTTAAAAATTATTATGTAAAATTAATAAAAATTAATAAGTAATTAATACGTAATTAATAAAAAATTCATTAATAAATAATAAAGAATTAATAAAAGATTTAATGTTTTTAACGGATTTTACCGTGCGAGTTTATAAATACATACGTTTTTTTAAATTTTATTATTATTTTTTATTATTAAAAGTTTATTTAAATTATTATATATTAAAATATATTTTTATTTTATATATAATTATAATATTAATTATTTATATAA
>NW_025954053.1:0-8209 GCF_022497035.1 Daldinia vernicosa | reverse complement strand
AAACGTTTAATAATAAATATTATATTATTATATTAATTATATAAATATTATAAAATTTAAAATATTTATTAAATATATAATAAAAATAATTTTATTAATAATATAATAAAATTTATTTTAAATTAAATTATATAAATTTTTATTAATTTAAATAAATTTATAATATAATTATAAAAATAAATAAAATATTAATATATATATATATATATATATATAAATAAATTAAAATAATTAAATAATTATTATTAAATAATTTATTTATTTATTTATTTATTTTATTCCGTTTTATTTATAAATATTTTTATATATATTAAATATTATTAATTTTATTATTTAATAATTATTTAGTTTAAAATTATACTTATATTAAAAAAAATTTAAACCGTTTTAATTATTATAATTACATTATATAACCGTGTTATCTTCGTTAATTAATCTTAAATTATTATAATAATAAAATTTTATAATAAAGTATTAATAAATACATTTTTATATATATTCTTTTAATTAAAAGAAAATTATAATCGGGTGTTTTTTAAAACGTTATCGTATTAAATATGTTGTAAGTTTTAACCTTTTAAAAAATAAATAAAAAGGAAGTATTTTATATTATTAAAAAAAAATCTTTCGGATTTTTATATAAATAATAAAATTATAATTTAAAACATAAATTATAACCGATATTAATAAACTTTAATTTAATAATTTAAAGGTTTATTATATATTTAAATATTTAAGTAATTACGTGGTTTATTATTTAAATAACTTTATTATACGTAATAATAATCTTTTATAAAAAGAAACAAATTCGCTCACCGTTTACTTTAATATAAAATTGTTTTAATAATAATCCGGCTTTTTATTAAAAATTAAAAAGCTTATAATAATTACGGGATTTAAACTTACGCTTTTTTAAAAAAAAGTATTAAACGTTAAATTATTACGTTAAACCACTTATTAAATAATTATTTCATTAATTATTATAATAATAAAATTATTTTTAATATTATTAAATTTAATTATTATATATATTATAAAATAATTTAACATTAATAATTTTAAAAAAACATTTATATATATAATTTATTAAAAATATTTTTTATATTAAAACTTTTAAAAATTATTATATAAAATTAATAAAAAAATAATAAAGAAATAATAAATAATTAATAAATAATTTATTAATAAATAATAAAAGATTTAATAAAAGATTTAATGATTTTAACGGATTTTTATATGCGAGTTTATAAGTACGTAAAAACGTTTACGCGAGTTTATAAATGCATGCGTTTTTTTAAATTTTAATTATATTTTTTATATATATTTATAATAATTTTTTTGAATTTATTATTTAATTATTTATAAATTAAATTTATTATTTTATATTTAATATTATTTTATATTATTTTTATTTTTTATCTTTACGTATATACGTATATATAATATATTATTATATTTTTTTTATTAATTTAATATTATTTTTATTAATATTATTTTTAATATTTTTTATAATTATATTTATATTTCTTTTATCTTTTATTAAATTAATTTAAATTTTTATTAAATTAAATTAAATTTTTATATTTTTTAAAATAAATTATTATTGTTTATACGGTTAAAATTATGTTTTTAATTATTAAAATTATTTTATTTAAAAATTTAATTAAAATAATAAAAACGTTTATTTTAATTAATCTTTTTTATTAATTTATATAAATAATATTAATAAAATATTTTAAAATTTTTATTATTAATAAATTTAATAAATTTAAAATAATAAATAAAATTAATATATTAAATAAATTATTAAAAATATTAAATTTAAAATAAAAGTCTTTTATAAAAACATTATTATTTAAAACGAAGTCCGGTTTTTATATTATATATATTTAAAAGTTATTATAAAAAATTAATAAAGTAATTAATAAAGTTAATAAAGTAATTAATAAAATTAATAAAGTAATTAATAAAATAATTATAAATAATTATATAAGTAATTAATAAAAGATTAATAAAAGATTAATAAAAGATTAATAAAATATTAATAAAATATTAATAAAAAATTAAATGTATATAAATTATTAATAAAAAATTAATAAAAAATTAATAAAAAATTAATAAATGATTATTAATAAACTTTAAAGTTTTAATGAAAATGTTTATTTAAAACTTTAATAAAAGATTTTATTTAAAATTATAACGAGACTTATTTTAAATTTATTAAAAAAACTTTATTTAAAATTATTATTAAGTTTTATTTAAAATTATTAAAGCTTTAAATAAAGCTTTAATAAAACTTTATTAAAGTTTATTATTAATTAAATTAATTACCGATAATATTTAAAATTTAAAAAAACGCATGTATTTATAAACTCGCGTAAGCGTTTTCACGTACTTATAAGCTCGCACGTGAAAATCTGTTAAAAACATTAAATTTCTTATTAATTTTTTTATTATTTATTAATAAATTATTTATTAATTATTTATTATTTTTTTATTATTTCTTTATTATTTCCTTATTAATTTCGCATAATAATTTCCAAAAGTTTTAACGTAAAAAATGTTTTTAACGGATAATTAAAAAAGCTTTTAAATATACGTGTTAAAATTATTAAAAAAGGTATAAAAAGTTAAAAAAAACCGTATTTAATTAAATAATGTTAATTTAAAATAACCTTAAAATAAAAAATATACATTAATAATTATTAAAAATTTAAAAGGTATTAAACGGATTAAAATTAAATCGTTAATAATTTAATATATAAAGTTAATTTTACATAATTTTATAATTTTAAACATTTAAATTATAGTATATATAATAAAATTATTAATAATTATATTTATTTTATTTTAATATATCACTTAATCGTACATACCGATTATTTAATAATAAAATATATAAATTAATAAATTTTATTTTAATTTTATTACTTTATATTAAAATGATTTAAATAAAATTTAAAAAAACGCATGCACTTGTAAACTCGCGTAAACGTTTTTACGTGCAAATTTATAAACACGTAAAAATCCGTTAAAAACATTAAATTTCTTATTAATTTTTTTATTATTTATTAATAAATTATTTATTAATTATTTATTATTTTTTTATTATGTCTTTATTATTTTTTTATTATTTTTATATAATAATTTCCAAGAGTTTTAACGTAAAAAATATCTTTAACGGATTAAAAAAAATAAAACATAAAAAAAATAAAAAATTTAAAAAAAAATAAAAACCGTTAAATTCGTCTTAAATTAATTTTAATAAATTTTTTATTTTTTTTAAATAAATAACATAATTATTAAATATTATTTTAATTTTTAATTTTTTAAATAATATTTATAAATTTAAATAAATAAAATTATAAAATTAAAATATTTATTAATAATAATTAATAAATTTATATATTTTTATATTTTAAAATAATCTTATTATTTAAATAATTATAAATATATTTTTAAAATAACATTAATTGTATAATATATTTATTATTACTTATATAATATATAAAATATAATTCCGGGTAATTTAAAATCGTTTTTCGCATTAAACCTTTAATAACTTTATAAACGTTAATTTAATTTATGTATAATTTATATTATAATTTAAATAAGGAAATTAATAAAATTACGGTTTAAATTATATATAATTTAAACCAATATTAATTTAAATATAAATAAAAATATAAATTTTAATTATAATAACTACTTTTAACAGTTTTTATCCTTTATAATTTTAATATCTTTTATTTTTAATAATTTTATTAATATAACTTTAATAAATTGTAAAAAACTCTTAATATTTAAATAATTAAATAAATAATATTATAAAATAAATCTTAAATTTTTATTAATTTATTTCGTAAAAATATAACTATTTTTATATAATACGTTAAAATATATTAATAAATATTAATAAAAGAATTACTTTATATATATAAATATTTACACCTTTAATAATTTAACCAATTTAAAACCAGATTACGTATAACTTAAACCATATTTTAACTAATTTTCTCATATAATTAATTCCATTTTTTAAAAAAGAATCAGCTTAATATTTATAAAATTATTAAAATAAATATAAAAATGGTAAAAAAAAGTAAATTACATACTTTATATTATTATATAAATAATAATAAATATATTATACAATTAATATTATTTTATTTTTAATAATATAAATATAATTATTTAAACATTAATAAATTAATTTTAAATTTATTTATAATAAAATTTAAAATATATTTTAAGTTTATTTATATAATTATTTTTTAATTATTTATTAAATAAATTATTTATTATATTTATATATTTTTTTAAAAAAAATAAAAAAAAATAATTTTATAAATAATTTATATAAGATTTATAAATAAATATATATTTTATTAATATATTATTAATAATAATAATATAATTTTTAAATTTATAAAATTTAAATATATTTAAATAAAAATATTTAATATAAAAAAGTTTTTATTTATTAAAATTATTATAATTTTTTATAAAATATTATATAATAATATTAATATTTTAAAATAAATTTTATATTATTTTTTTTATAATATAATATATATTATAATAATAATATTATAAATTTATTATTATATAATTATTTATTATTTAATTTAAATTATAATAATTATTTTTAAAATAAATTTATAAAATTTTTAATAATATTAATATAAATTTTTATAATATAATTAATAATAAATTTACCGAAAAAAAATCTATTATATTTTAATTTTTATAAAAATTATTTTTTATATTTTAATATTTATTAAAAAAATAATATTTAAAATTATTTTTTTAAAAATTATAAATATTTAATTTATTTAAATAATTAAACGTTTTATTTTATTAATATTAAATTAATATAATAATATATAATAAAATTTAATTTAAATATTAAAAATATTTATAAATTTAAAATATTTTTTTAAAATTTATAAAATATAATTAAATTATTTATAATTAAATTATTTATTTTTATTTTTTATAAAAAGAAAATTTATTAATTAATTTAAATTATATAAGAGCAATACTAGTTGCGTAGTATGCCCATTGCTGCGTGCGCAGTATACGGGGATACGTACCGGGTAGCCTTAAACCGCTCCCCGCATCCCTTTTAACGTTTACCTTAATAACTTTACGAAATCCTATCCAAATCTTATATAATTTACACCATAATTTAGATAAAGAAATTAGCAAAATTCCAATCCAGGATGCACGTGATTCGGACCAATATTGACCCGGATGCGGCTGAAAGTATGAATTTTGACTATAGTAGCTGTTCCAAGGCTCTTTTCAGTGGCCTTTATCCCCTGTAATATCCACACCTTTCACCCTTAATAACTTTACGAATATAGCTCCGATAAATCTCGAAAAAGTCTTGTAATTTAAATAACCAAATGGCTAATATTATAAAAAAGAGCCGTGAATTTTACCTATTTATTTGGTAAAGATATAGCTGTTTTTATATAATAAGCTAAAATATACTAGTAAAAATGTCACTTTATATATATAATTACCCCTTTTTTAAATATCTTAGGCAATCCTTGGCCGAATCACGTGCACCCTGGACTGTGATTTTTGTTATTTTCTTATTTAAATTTTGGTTCAATTTATATATAATTTGGACCAGGATTCGTAAGGTTATTAAGGTATGTGTTAAAAAAGGGGTAGGTAATCGCCGGGTACGTACCGCTTTATACCCCGTATACTACGCACGCAGCAATGGGCATACTACGCAACTAATATTACTCTTATATAAACTTTTATTTTAAAAATATTAATAATTTAATTATTTAAATAAAATTATATTTTTTAATTTTATATTTTTTAAATTAATTTTATAAATAATAATAAAATTTAATATTTAATTTTTATTTTTAATAAAAATAATATTATAAAAATAATAATTTTAATTTTTTTAATTATTATTTTCTTTACCTAAAATAAATTAAAATTTTTATAAAAAAAAATAATTATTTAATAATAATTTATTATATTTATATTATTGTTTAATATTAGGGTTAAAATATTTTAAAAAATGGAATAGTTAAAAATAAATATTATTAATTTAATATTTAATAAATTATAAATAATATTAATAAATTTTATTAAATTATGGAAAATAATATTAATTAATAAATTATTTAAAAAATAAGTATAAATTATTTGGAAAATAAGCATAAATTATTTAGAAAATAGGTAAGGTAATAAAAAGTAATAAAAACGGTTATTAAAAAAAAAAAATATTTTCGCTAAATAAATATAATCGTTAATATAAAATAAAAATTAAATTTTAATAAAATTCGATAAAAACATAAAATTATTAATATAATAAACTCTTTATAAAATTAAATTATAAACTTAATATATTAAAATAATTTTTTAACAAATATAATTTATTAAAAAATTTATATAAGTTAAAAAAACTAAAGTTTAATTAATAATTAATTATATAAACATACCAATATAAGTTTAACATATATTTAAAAATTATTATAAAAAATTAATAAGATAATTAATAAAATAATTATAAATAATTACATAAATAATTAATAAAAAATTAATAAAAAATTAATAAAAAATTAAATGTATTTAAATTATTAATAAAAAATTAATAATAGATTAATAAAAGATTATTAATAAACTTTATTAAAACTTTAATAAAAGATTTTATTTAAGGTTATAACAAGATTTATTTTAAACCTTTTAAAAAGATTTTATTTAAGATTATTATTAAGTTTTATTTAAAGTTATAAAGTTTATTAAAAAAACTTTATTTAAGTTTATTATTAATTAAACCAATTATTAATAATACTTACGATCGAAAAACTTTTTAAATATACGTGTTAAGTTAAGATTATTAAAAGGCGTATAAAAAGTTAAAAAAAGCCGAAAAAGGCTGTATTTAATTAAATAACGTTAACTTAAAAAAGATATAATTGTAAACGAGCGATTAAAAGGCTTTATTATAAGACTTATACGAGAAATGATTAATAAACCGTGTAATACGATTATAAACTTAAATATTATAAAAATAAAATGGAAAAATAACCTTAAAATAAAAGATGCGCATTAATAGTTATTAAAAGGTTAAAAAACGTTAAACGGGTTAAAATTAAGTCGTTAATAATTTAAAATATAAGATTAATTCCACGTAATTTTACAATTTTAAATACTTATTAAATAATTATAACATGTATAATAAAATCATTAATAATTATATTTATTTTATTTTAAATTATTATTTAATCGTACGTATTAATTATTTAATAATAAAGTATATAAATTATAAGTTTTTATCTTAGTTTTTTTACCTCGTATTAAGGTGATTTAAATATAAAAAAAAAATAAAAAAAAAAATTTAAAAAAAAAAAGTTTTTTAAAAAGTATAAAAACCGTGGATTTTGTCCTAAATTAATTTTATTTTTAATAAAGATATTTTTTTATTAATATAATAATTATAAATTATATAAAAATTGCGTAAAATATAAAAACTTTTAAAAAAATAATTAAACCAGTTTTAAAATAATTAAATTATTATTAATAATAATATACGCCGTTATTTATTAATATAAAAATACAATAATAACTTTTAATAATTTAATTTAATAAACGCATTTTCATTTATTTAACCATTTATTTAACTATTTATTTAAAATTAATAACGAAGCCGTTTTTTTAACTTAAAAAATAAATTAAAATTTACGGTTTTAATAATCCCGATAAAACGATAATAAGGTAAATAAAAAGAAATAATTTATATAATTAATAGTTTATAAAATATAAAAGATAATAAAACGTTTAATAACAAAATATTATAATATAATAATTATTATATTTATATTTTAATATAAGATAAAACTTAATTAAAATTAATTTTAATTAAATATAAAACGTTTACCGCTTTTAAAATAAATATAAAATTAATAAAATAAATATATAATAATATAAATAAATATATAATAATATAAATAAGCCTTTAATAATAAGACATGGTAATATAAATAATAAAACATTTATTAATTATTTAAATAAAAAAGAAAATCTTATATATATATTTTATATTAAAATATTATATATTTTATTTAAAAATTATCTTTTAACTATTTATTTTTATAAAATTATTTATTAAATATATTATTTATATTTTTTAATTAAACTTTTATTATTATTTATTTAATTATTAATAATTAAT